>NW_015114110.1:66477-69478 GCF_001443285.1 Poecilia latipinna
ATTAATCGTAAGAATAATCGATAGATTACTCGATTACTAAAATATTCGTTTACAACAGCCCTACTCATCTACAATTAAAATATTTAAAAACACTAGAGCTGACGAACAAGGGCGACTGAGGACTGAGATTTATCTTATCACGCAAACATTTAAAAGGTTGGTAATGTAGACGAAGTGAATTTTGTTGAGTTTTTTATAAAGTTCTGACTTGCCGATGTAGATTTCTTTTCAAAGCACAAAAACAAACCAGCATTTAAAATATTTTTGCAGCTCATTGCCAATTTTTACTCATGGCAGATGTGACAGCATTCTGTTTGAAAGAGAGAAGCCATTGTAAAACATCTTTACAAGTATTTTAAAACTAAGGTATTAGAGACTTAATTTTAAGCTGCCCTAAGCATCTTGTATTAATCAGTAGTGTTAGCATGATTAGCTTCAATAAAACAGCATTCATTATGTATTCCCTTAATTTGTTCAACTCTCAAAAAGATTTACTTTTACTAATCAAGGATATTCCATCACAGATAAAGGCTGACTTTGTTGCATTTCATCCAGCCTTCCTGTTATCTGCTGAAAAGCCTTACTCTCCCTGAATGAAGCTCAGACACGTGCCAATTTGTTGCAGAAAATAAAGTTTTCTTTTAAATAAAACTTCTCACATCTCTCTACATCACATGTAACCAGATAACATCGAGTCCTGTTTCTGTAGCAAGAACTTCCACACTGAAGGTTGTTGTTGTTGATGCAACTTGGAAGGTCGGAAGGATGTTCTGTGGGTTCACAAATTGAATTTTTCTGCTCATGTCAGGCTACGTTGTCCAGTCAAATCCTGAGATGTCTCCATGGCTTTTAAAGGGTTTGATTTCCAAGAATGATTTAGTGGCACATTTCAAAGCCAAGAAATGTCAGCAAAGTAAAGAAAAAAATGAAATGCATCTTAAAAAAAAAAAAAAAAAAAAAAGCTGTAAATATGCTTTAGTGGTATCAGGGTGTGAAAAATAAATCCCATATTTGTTCTCCACAGATTTCCGTCTCCGGGAATAAACTGAGCAAAGCGGTTTCAGATTTAAAAAGAAGCGACTTTATATTGAGAGATGCTTCGCGTTATTAGCAGCAGCAGGGGGGGGGTCGAGGGAAGTCATTTCTCCTCGATTCCCACCAAGTTATTTTATACTCGTTAGTGATTTTAAAGATGAGATGTCTTGGGTTCAATCAGCTTACATGAGTGACTCTTTAAAATAAATTCGAAGCCATTAACCTTGTTTTTTTTTTTTTTTTGTCATCGTTTAATTTTTTATTTTTTTAATAACGTGACTTGCAACTCAACTCTAGACGGATCCTCGTAACCGATTTGCTGCACGCTTGCGTGGGAAGCGGGGGGGAACGTCTGCCAAACATATCTTTGATCTTCTCCTACATGTTTGTCTAACTTTTTCACACATGAGTGCACGCTGTGAACCNTTTTTTTTTTTTTTTTTTCATCGTTTTATTTTTTTTTTTTTTAATAACGTGACTTGCAACTCAACTCTAGACGGATCCTCGTAACCGATTTGCTGCACGCTTGCGTGGGAAGCGGGGGGGAACGTCTGCCAAACATATCTTTGATCTTCTCCTACATGTTTGTCTAACTTTTTCACACATGAGTGCACGCTGTGAACCGACGAGCGAAAAAACCCTAAACATGTTCATGTGCAACAGCCAGGAAATGGAGTCAAACACTTTCTCCTCCCACCATTTTCAGTCCTGGTCATTTCAACAGCGGCTAAACCAAAACCTAGAGACACACACACACACACACACACACACACACACACACACACACACGAAACAAACAGTGGGAGGATGGCATTACATGGGCTTTGGTTTGTTATTCCAGCTTGATTAGGGCCTAAATGTGTCTCAGCTCCAAACCACAGCTGAATATCATCCAAGCTCTAATATTAACCTTCTAATATTATCTCTCTGCTCCTAGTTATAAAGGACAAAGACGACGCAAGTGATGAATGCCCTCGTGAAAAGGCATGCATCTGCTAAGCATGGCAGCCTATACGGTGGTACAGCGAGTGGCTCGGTCAGACAGAGCAGGTGCAGAGCGGAGGAACATCCTTCATGCACAATCTGACTCCACTTTCATTTAGATTAACAGTATTTATCTCACACATTCGCTCCAAAGCAAATCAGTTCATTTGTAGCGATGCAAGCTGTACATCGGTTCAGGGAAGCGATTTTTTTTTATTGTTGGCTTGACATTTAATTCCAATTAGGTAAATCACTGAATTTATTTTATAGGAGTAGAAAACGTAGAGCTCACTTCATATCCTAATTTAAAAATCAAAAGCGTCCATTTGTGCATGTATCATCTTTCCATTTTGTAATTTTCAGTCATTTCCACACAGGCGTCGGATTTTCTGCATAAAGAACAAGAGATGCACAGGAAATGAGGCGTGCTAGTAATCCAGGGTTGCGTAACTTTATCTCATTGTTATCAGCCTCCCTGTTTGATGCTCTCCCTAGCAGAGCTGATAATAATAATAAAAAAAAATAAAAAGACAGTTTTATGTGGACGCATTTGTCATACCAACGCTGTCTGCCTGTGCGTTCGTCAACATGAGTGCACACGTTACGATGCAAATTCCAAGAAGAGAGGTGGGTTCGAAAAGAAAAATGGAGGCAACAACAGACTGCGAGTAAGAGACGGATGCATCTGTCGGCTCGTGAAAGCCTTGAGGTTTATCCTGCCATCTTGACGGTGTGGGAGCCAGAAGTGATCTTACTTGGACAAAAAAAAAAAAAAAAAAAAAAGGTGGAGAATACTTGAAATCCAACTAGATTAAAAAAAAAATGTAACCGTAAGCCTAATTTCCATTCAGGAAAGTACTGATGATAAGGACGCTTTCCAGAAGAAGTTAATGATGTTGACTATTGAGGGGGGGGGGGGGGGGGAAACACTGAAAAATATTAAAAAAAAATTGGTTCAGTCTTTAAAAAAAAAATAAACATA
>NW_015114110.1:72640-101540 GCF_001443285.1 Poecilia latipinna
GAGTGATGAGAAGGGCACTCTCAAAAAAAAGTTTGAAATGTGGACAATTGGGGGGGGGGGGGGGAGGAAGCACTGATACATATTTAAGCAAAATTTGATCATGTTTTTAAAATAAAATGAAAGTACCGTCATGCATTCCTTTGCAAAAGTTTTCCAAGTAGTCGCTAATCAGTAAATATGTGCAAGTTTCTGCTTAAATCAGATGAGAACAGCAGTACAGCGAAATTAATGTCCCTGGACACACACCAAGGTTTCCCCCAGTGAATTATAAGCCTGGCGGGCCACCAGGCTTTGCTTGCCTCCCCACCAGGCTAAGCATGGTTTGTTTAATTTAAATAGGGTTTTCAACACACCAGTGACAGTAAAGACGGATTAAGCAAGGGTGTGTGCATTAATTGTGCGGTCCCTGCACATGCCTGTTGCCCTCACATGCTATTATTTCCAAGTTATTATGATGCCTGCTGGCGCACCTTTGAGTTTTTGCAACTTTTAACATTTCTTAACACAAAATCACGGTGAGGTGCTGTAGCGCCTCTACTACCGGGATTAGCAGATTTTCTTGGGGGGGGGGGACTGCACACCATCTCTAAGGTGAAGCATGGTGGTGGCTGCATCATACTGTGGGGAGGATTTTGTTCAGCAAAGTCAGGGAAGCTGGCTTTTTAAGTTTATGGAGGTAAATGTAGGGCAATCCTACAAATCAAACAACATTAAAAATATGGAGCCGGAGCTACTAGAGGCTGGTTTTCACACTGCCTCTAATCCCCACCATGTCACAATTATCACTTGGTCCAATACAAAAACAAAAACTCCATTATGATACATTAAAGCTTGTAGTTATGACATAATATGAAAGCTCTCCTGGGGTGTGAACAGTATTGCCACACACCTCAACGTTTGTTGGTTTGGCTGAACTATTGACAGACGGCCCAGTTGCACTTCCTATGTGTGCTTAACAATGTTTAAGAAAAACAAGAAACGGCGCGTGTCATATCCTGCATTTGCTGGTCTCTGAATAGAATCAGCTGGGAAGAGCTCGACTCGGTCCACCTGACCCGTAACATTCGAGACAAAGCAGGCGGCCGACACTGACACTTGTCGCTTTATCGGCGAAAGTCCCATGACCGAGAGGAGACGCGTCAGGAGGCCGGAGGCTCCGTGTCAGACTGGACCTGTGAGACGGTCACTCGGCGTGAGGAAGGGCGATGCGCCGTCAGGCAGCGAGGTAAAGAGATGATTATCGATGTGGAGCACCCAGCTGTTACACTAATCTGACAATCAAGAGGGATTAAACACACAATCACAAATCCAAAGCCCATAACCCCTTACTACTGGGGATACCTACAGGAAAATGTTCTGAAACTCCTCTTCACCGTTTTCTTGTCTTTTGCTTCCAAAAGGATAGACGGTATTCTGGAAAGTTAGGTCATTTCCATTCATTTTTTTTCCTTAATTTTCAAAGGACGCTCTCTTGCCGACTGGCAAGCAAAAGCGATTCCAGGCCAGACGACAAATACAACAGCTGAAACACTGACTTCCTTTAAATCTCGACTAAAAACCCAGATGTTTTGAGTTCCATTTGAGATGTAATCAATTACGAATTTAACGACGGCACTTGATTTAATGTAATGTTTTGATTGTTGATTCAATGTTGCATGACTTTGTGTTTGTTATGATGTAAAAGCACTTTGAAATGCCTTGCTGCTGAAATGTGCTGTACAAATAAAATTTGATTTGATTTATAGTTCATCCTGGAAGTTCTGGATCTCATGTAAGCAACAGACTAAAGGGAAACAGTTTGTCAAAACATATCTACGACTATTTAATGCTGCAAGAAAGCGAGAGAAAGCAAGACTTTTAGCAGATAGCAAGAAGGCTGAACGCAGTACCTCAGAGTTGCTTTGTTTGATTCCTTCTTCGGTTTTCATGGAATCAAAAACTGTTTGGAGATTTAAAAGGCAAAGTAAGCATCGTCATTCTGTGGAGAGCACACAGAAACTGTTGCTTTAGTAAAGATAGTCGCTCTAAACGCTAATATAAGATGCTACAGAGAGTTTAGCATGTGAACCTAGAAAGGTCTTTAAAACAATGAAACGACATCACTGCTGCTATAAATATTGAAGAAACTTTGTCATACCAGCTCGCATTTACATGTTTATGATATGAAATTTGGACTCAGATTCCAGTTTAAGAAGTCTAATAAATAAGTAAATAAACACATACAAGATAGCTAAAAAGTTAAATGAAGCTGAAATTAGCTTTGCTAAATGCTAAATACACGTGTGAAATCAATAAAATAAAAACTTGCACCTTGGTGGTTTCAATTTAAATGAATAGTCAACAACTAGACTGATTTAAAATATTGTGACTGTAAATTTTGCTTCTTATGCCATTGCTTATGAAAACAAAGATGTGAATCAGCAAAAATTGGTACCGACAGATCAAACAGATCGGTGCATCGTTACATGCTACCTTATGTGAAAGTATCGGTCCTCTGCAGTCCTCCAGAGTAATTATTTTGCCTAAAAGAGTGTGTATGTGTGTGTGTGTGTGTGTGTGTACGTGTGTGTGTGAGTCACAAGTTTTGTTGCCCAGGGAGTGCCAGTGTGTGTGTGTATATGTGTGTGTGTGTGCGTGTTAGTGTGTGTGTTGCACCGATTGCTACTGGTTAACTGGTGGGTCAATGGCTGCGTTTTTGTGGCTTCATCTATGAAGTGCCAGAGAGGGAGAAGAGGAGAGCAGATGAATGCCGATTCGTGTGTGTGTGTGTCCGTGCAAGTCTGAGTGCATGAGTGTGATTACAGACTAGCTCAATGGGCCTATTTCTGCAGGGCCAGTGGGAGGGCGTGGCGCCTGTGGCTGGAACTTTTCTTGTGTTTCTAAGGAACTTTTGAAAAGGGCCCAGAAATGCGGCTGAGTATGAGTGTGTGTGTGTTGTAGAGCGCCTCACAGACCACGAAGTCTTTGTGCAGCAGAGTGCATGTGAGGGGGCACTCAAGACTACACACACACACACACACACTAATCAATGGTCTCCTCACAGCCCCTAAATCGAACAGTCACGCACAAAGAAAATGATGAGAGTCACATTTCTGTGGATACACAGTGATGAGAATCACAAGGAAACATCTGTGTGTGTGAGAGAGAGCATGTGTGTGTCTGTTTATGTAATTATGGTTTGTTTAATCAGGCTAATGACTGTCATGCAACTGCACAAAAACCCCGAGGAAGGAATGAGACAGAGAAAAATCAATCCACGGGAGGAAGAGTTAAGAGAGAGGAAAAGGTTTAACAGAACAGAGTGGAAGAGAAAAGCAGCAGTGAGGAATGAAGGGATGGATGGAGCCAGTGGGCAGAGGGGTGGAAAACAAACAAGGAAGTGGTTTTTGCGCTTAGTGCTTGGGGGAAAAATTCAATCAACTCGGTCAAATTCAATCTGCAAAAACTGAAAGATGCACCTTTGCAGGGGGGGAGCTGCGCGGTGGAGAATGGCTGCTGATTTCCCTGCAACACACATGGATAAATGAGGCAAGACAAATGGCTGTTCTCTGGACATCCTGACCTTGCTACACTCTCCTACCTCCATCACATCGGTGAAAGGGACTCTGGTGAGGCGACAGACAAACCGAGAGCGTGCAGCAATGTCAAGGCTGTTTGGTTGTGCATCATTCAGGGGTTTTTTTTATATATATGAAACTCAAAGCACACATGTTGGACGATCTGGCAGCAGAGGGAGATCTTGGTGAACCAACCGCAGCACATGGTCATTAACGAGCAGCGCTGACTAAATGCTAGAACCTTGTGACCTCATCAGACATTTCTCATGAGATACTGATTAACTCTGATAAACCGAGGTCAGAAGACTTCAACTCATGAGCCAACCCCACGAACTGGAAAAGAGTCGGCCAATGAATGGCTTCGTTGTTGTCTTGGATGTTGATTTAAATTACCAACATCTGATATGATTGAATCAGATTCTGACTGGTTTTACAGTATTATCACAAAAACAAAAAGTCTTCTTGGCTAATAAACACTTTTAACGTGTACTAGAAAAATGTATGGAAGCCAAAAAGTATCAAAAAACAACCAAAAAAGTAGCAAAACACTTCAAACTGTTGGTTTATGAAGCGTAACTAGCCAGACATGGTGTGAACTTATTTGACATGCAAAAATGATTAAAAATTAAGTTAATTATTTCATGGCAGATCTATTTAATTTGCCGAACTTATCAAAATCAGTCAGCAGGACTAATACTGCTTTCATAAAGATATATAAATTAACCAATCGGGTGTTTCGGATGGCTGAAAATCAACATGCTAAACTGAAGCCCGGTGTTTGAAATCAAACACTAAAATGTATTTATACTTGTGCCATAATTTCAGATGCATGTAAAAACATATTTACTGTACTTATTAGAAATTGTATTTTATTATTGTGCATATAAATAATAATTCAACAATTATTGTTTTGTTTACTCATCGCTACATCAAATAAGTCAATAAGTTTCCATCTGCATTACCCAATGAAGGTGTAAACCAGCTGTATGATTAAATTTTGAATCTATAAAGTCACTGTAGCATCTTTCTACTGTCAGCTTTTTTTATAGTGTTAACTTCTAAACAAAAAAAAACACAAAAAAATGGTTGTATTGGTGTTGATTGTTTCCATTAAACAGAAATGACCCAACCAGCAAAATCCTAGTTTAACACAAAGTCAGACCAACTACAGACACGAGATTATTTCCCCGTCTCTGGCCTCTTTCAAGCACAAACTGCGGTAAATTGAACAGACTTCAACTAAAAGACGCTTTTACATAATACTTTCTGACAACCTTCCAACTTGGCAAGAGGTTTTTAATATAGTCGTGTCGTTTTAAGCACAGAACAAGTCAGAGCAGCAGAAGGCCCATTACTGGATGAACATGAATATTAGAGGGTTTAACTGGTTTCTGCTGAACCGTTTCCTCCTTCGCGGTTTTATCCGCTACACGCGGTTGTTTTATCGCTCTCGACACTGACAGGCTTCATTAAAAGTGCCAGAGCTGCAGCTGGAGCTGCTCTCTGATTATATAAACCAATATATCTTTAACTTCTCAGATTTACCACTGTTTTGACAGGAAAATGCTATGTAGCGTAGATCTAAGTCAGAGAGATGTTACATTTGTCTCTGAACTGCAGATGCAGAAAAATTATCTCATCAAGAGAGAGTTTAAACTCCAATTATTTTTTTCAGCTTCTATAACCCGTTAACCTCGCTATGCAGTACGGTTACGGTGCCTTGCAAACGTCGCGTGAACTTTTCCACAATCTGCCGTGCTGCAACCAAAGGTCAGCGAATGTGAAGAACAACGTAAAAGTAGCTCAAGTGGAAGGAATATTATTGTTCCAGGTTGTTTTTGTGAAAGAATAAACAGAATGGTGTGAGTTTGAAACTCTGGGGAAGCTGGGGAGAGTTTTGAAGGAAGTGCAGCAGAAAGATGAGAATTCACTTTTTGACGTAAATGTGGTGGAAACGCTAACCACCAAAACATGGTGGTGGCAGCATCATGTTGCGGGTTTTTATTACCAGGCACAAGGAAGCTGGTCAGAACAGAGCAGGATCCAGGAAACTAAATAGAAAGGTTGAAAAAAAAAAACAACACTTGAGACTGCGATAAAGGTGAACCTTTGAGGCAAACAGCAACCCTACACAGACAGCCAGAGCTAGGCGTGTAACGGCCCAGTCAAAGCCCAGAAGTCGGTGTCTGAATAAGTAAATATCAGCTCAGTAACAGGTTGATGACCCCGTTACAGAGTTCATGCCAGAACAGGATTTTTTTTTTTTTAATTTAAACTGCAATTTGCTTTACTTCCTACACTGTATTAGACTGAAACTAATGCAGTCTTAATGTTACGGTAAAACAGCCGTTATTTAAAATATTATCCAATAATTCCAGCCTATTAAACTATTAAAGCAGCACATAATCATTCAAATTGTGCTTCAGCACTCAGTAATGTTTTGTTAGGTGTTCTTTATTGCCAATAACTGTTACTTCCTTTCAGTCTCTGTTGAATCCTTTATAAACATGATTAAAACCCCCAGGTGAGGGCACGTTTACTCATCTTTTCTGATGATTCCAAACTCTTAAAAATAGCCCTCCCGTCTCTCTGTGGGCAACATTACTCACTCGCTAATTAACGAAGGGGAACACTTGAGGAACTAACGGCTTCTCAAACACGGGGATCTGGTGTAAATGTTCAGCATTAAAGGCTTCCTGTTAATTAAAAAGTGCAGTCGGAGAGCGGCCAGAGATGGGGAAGGGAAGTGTATGTGGGTTATCTTTCCCGTCTTGCTCTGCCTCGGCGTAATCCCGTCCAGGTTGTTCCTCCGTTCAATCCGCCTCAGCTGTCCTAAGCTCTTTACAGGCCTGCATTAGCCGCCAGTCTTTCTGTGCGTCTGCTGCTACCAGGACACCAATCCTCCCCAGTCCACCGCCCTCTCGTTATCTCATTTTCCTCCTTCGTCAGCTCGTCTTGCTCCTCTGCTGGGTTGACTTCCAAATCCTGCCTCGAACTTTCCTTCCTTTGCGACCCTTTCCCGACCAACCAATCTGCTTCTCGGAGTCGCAGCCCCGTCCTTTCATATCGCCGTTTTCTCTGGGATTGCCTCCGACCTTATTTGGCTTTCATTTCGCTCGGATCTCCCTCCCAGCACCTCGGCACAGCGTGCAATTCGCTTCTGCCACCGCACCTTGTTGCTTTGTTCTCCCTTTGACTCTCGGCGCTCTGCAGTCTCGTCCTGGGACGCAATTTCTTTCCAGCAACCCACCGAAGCACATGCTTTACAATTAGTGCTGGCAGAGGTCCTACATATTTCACCGTGCGCTATAGCAGAGACACACACACACCACTTAGCGTTACACTAAACGCAACATTACATGTCAGGACTAAACAAAACAATGAAAGGGAAAGATAAATGATCTCTCCGATTAGCCTCTCCATACCGGGTTGTTTTAGTTGCACGTCTTGCTACGTTTATCTTTTCTTTTTTTTTATGCCATTTAGTTAGATTTTCCTCCTGATTTTCAATGAACTCAGTCTCACTTTCTTTAGGGAAGTTTTCCTCATCATGGTATCCTTCCTAAAACTCCTGAGAGACAAGTAAACTTTTGAGAAAAGTTAAAACTTCCCTCATGGCTCTTATTTCTTTTTTTGTTCTTATTTTTCTTGCCACTTAAATAATTAGGAAGTAGACTTTAGCCTGATTAACAATCAAACTAACTGCTAATTGCATCATTTTATCACTTCCAAATGTTTTTAATTTTGTACGTAAATATAGCTAAAACCTGATTAACGAGGAAGAGTTTCTTGATTAATTGCTCAAGAAAAAGAAAGTGCAACTACAGATAACTTTCAAATGTAAAAAAAAAGGAAAAAAAAGAAAGAAAGCCAGCATTGTAATAAAGGAGGCGACACACCTCTTCCTCCCCCCTGCTGTGTATAATGTTTCCATGTCGTGTGACCTGCCAGTCTGAGTTATTTATCTGCCTCAGTCAGATCATGTCCCGTCATACAGACTCCACTCGGAGTCCAACAAGGGAAACAATTATCACATCCCACACAGCAAAACAAACAATGCTCTCACACACATGCACCCGCAGTCTCAGTGTCAGTCAGCCTTTCAGGCCAGAGTCTCTGTGGGGAAGATTAGGGCTAATCCACAACTGTTGGAATGAAAGATTAAGAATGAATCACCTGCTGCCGCATATATAAGCGTGTGTGTGCATGTGGAGGCGTTTATCGGGAAAGAAAAACCTGTAGCAGCCACTGAAGACGCAGCTCATTAGCTTCAGGGGTTCGTTCAGACTGCAAACATCTTTGAAGGAATCCTTAAAAGAACCCGGTTCAAAGGTTCACTTTAGAAGATCCATACATGGGGGGGGTAGAAAACACACACACACACACACACACAAACACGCAGCAGGTTCCAGAGTCAGTATTTAATTGGATCGATGCTTTTCCCTCGTGGCTCGCTGATAATTGGAGGGACGTGAGGAACACGAGGGAAGCCCTTTTGTTATTTAGCTCCTGTTTATCAAGGCAGGCGGCGGGAGAGACGAGAAGACGGAGGCAGAGATGTGGGTGTGTGAAGACAGATGGATAGATGGAGAAAAGGGGGGGAAAGCATTGCAGCAATGAGCTCCTGACCTCATTCACTCCTCTGTCGGGACGTGCGGCTGAATTATTTAAAACGCACACGCAGTCACATGCCTTTCCCACACAGTGTTTTCTCACTCAAACTGCCTCCACGTGCCTCTGCCGTCACCCCCCACCGCCTCTCCAGCCGCTGGTTCTCACGTAAGCGAACACCTGCGTGAAAAACCCCCCATTGTGCGTCGCTCAGGAAGCTCCCATCTTGATTTGAAGCTTCTAGGCTATAAATACGCACATCCTGCAGCCAGCACAACCTCCCGATTTGCCAAGAGATCCCTAAAATTGTGACACAGCCCACATATGGAAAACGTGCATCCAAAAGAGACAAAAAGGAATGAAAAGGGAGAATGATGCTACTAAAACTGCACGTATTGTACAGTGTGCCGCAGCCGGAGAACATTAATTCCTTTAATTTATGAACAAATTTAAGGACAAACTAGAGTCTAGATTCAATTCCTCATGAATATAAAGTCTGCATTCTGACTTTACTCGATCTAGTTTTCCCCTTCTATAAACCCGTGGAGATGTTCCCATGGGAAAAAAAAAAAAAATCCCCAACTCTGTCTTCATTTACGTCGGCGGCTCCATAAATATACAGTGGAAACATCCTCACAGAGCTATGAGCTGTGATTTTAAAAAGATGGCCTCCAAGGAGACCGGCGATAGTGTTTCTGCTAAGTGCAAGTCGGAAAGCAAGTTTAAAATGAGAAAGTGGGCTCTTCTGCAAAACACAAGCAGCGGAAGACAAAATGTTATGGTAATTTGCCAAAAAAATAAAATAAAATAAAAAATGCTATTTTTATTTGCCTTCTCTGTTCCAGGTAGGCTGGTGTTGCTGTCGCGTGGATTCACAAACGACTCGGCACCCTTTACCGTTGCCGAACTTGTTTTTTTCACCAAACCGCAGGAGTAAATTTAAAAATGACCACCTCAGATTTAGGATTACGAGCCGACAGATTAGAATTCACAAAATATAACTTCTTCTTACTTTACAGCAGAGCAGAAACGCAGCTTAGCGTTTCCACTCCGCATCAGACCAGAACAAAAACAAAAACTGCCAGAAGACGACTGGACTTTGCACAATCTTCTAGGACTGTACATTCAAATAGGCCCATAGATTTTATAGATCGAATGGGAAAAACCATTTATCACGACGGGAAAGAGAAGAGAAAAACTGGGTCAAATACAGAGGCCAGAATCAATAAATAAAACACAGAGTTTAAATTCTGTGTGATTGGGCTGAGCAGGAACTGCACATAGAATACTGTGTCAAATTAAAACGATTGCAAAAAGTACCTAGATCGGTGTTGCCCTGCAAAATTCCACAAACTGTACCAATAAGAAAAAGCTATGAATCTTTTGCTAAGAGAACAGTGGAGTCATTTTCTCCTTCACACTGACATTAAGTGTTTCATATCTACTTTGATCCAGTGATGATCTAGTAGATCCTGGACGGTCTGAGTCCAGTGGCTGCAAATCAACTTCTCGCATCTGCAAAAGATGCAAAACTTGGCTAAAAGTCCAAGCAAAACATTCCCTCCGCCTGTCTAATGCCAGCATCACTGTGAGACTGGGGTAGTCATTTTGTAATTTTTCATTTCCTGTCCGACTTGCTGTGCAACAAATCATACTTTCCCACTGGAGGAGAATCCCTGGAGAATAAATCTTGTCAGCCTCCAAAACTAAGGGTCTGGCGCTGTGCAATCAAGTGTCCTGTACCGGAACAATCTGGCAGGTTTTAGGTGGGATGATGATCAACTGTAACATTAGCAGACCGGTTTGCAGTTTTTTGGGGGGGGATTTTGCAAGACAGCTGCCATTCTCAGGCCTCCATTCCACTGCATGGGGCTACGATCCAAACACCAGTCAAACGGTTGAAAGTTTGAGAAAGCGTGGTGCAAAAACAGACGATGGAAAATGCCGTCCCTGGAATTTGTTGCTGATTGCAGCTCGTCTTATCAGAGGACGAGGTTGGAGGACATCAATCTCTGACTTTGTGAGGGTTGTTGCCCTCAGACAGTAAATATGCTGGCGTTGACTCCATTTTAACTCCTTGCAAGCAAACCAACAACTTAACTTTCTCATTCTCTGTTAAAACAAGAGAAAAGTTCAAAAGAATGGTCAATCTTTAAAAAGAAAAACAAGCTTTAAAAAGCCAACACCTGTAGTTTGCTAGAAGATGTTTGACAGATTCAACCTTTGTTGTATAAACTCTCATACATGAAACCGCAAGTAGGTAGTCAACTTTCTCCAAACTAAATAACAAGCTAATAAACCAGTTTATGCTAAGTTCATTGGAAAGGTCAAAACCAGATACAGCTAATCAAACAAATCGTTCAAGAATATTAGGACCTTGATCCTGCAGTGGAAACTCTTGGACTCAGAAGTGCAGAGGGGGAATATTTTAAGACCTCCTGGATGAACTGGTGAAGATTTGACAACTAGCGCTGGTGGCTATTTAGGCAACACCAGGGGGTTCAAATAAAAGACCACATCCGTCAGCAACTTTAAAGTTTCCTCAAAACTTTACTCAGTTGTTCTCAGAAAGAAAAGAAACAAAAAAAAAATCACAGTTTGAGAGTTTGTGGTGCCGTTCCTGCTTTCAGGAAGGAAAAGAAACATCTTTGACCAGATATGACGGACAACCGACAGCGTAGCTATGCAAAGTAGAACCTCTAGCCTTAAAGGAAATATTAGTAGCTTTAAAAAAAAAAAAAAAAAGCAAAAAACATCATTTTAAAATACAGGTGAACGAAACTGGTCGATGCTGAGACAAGAACACAGTTTTGTTTTTAGAAAATCTCATTAAACTGACAAGCTTCCCATCTTGCATCATCTGTAGTGGGGAACAATCATGTCTGCCATTTACCACAGAGGGTTTTGTGCTGAGATTAGGCTGCCAAACGGCTATTGTTGCCGAGGATTGACGGTATGACAGATTATATAGGAAGACGCTGAAAGCAAACATTAAATATGTATTATATATATTCTGTCTACATGCATGAGACAGCTGGTGGGGTTGCTTGTTTATGCCAGATATGAATACAGGCTGAAAAGCTCGTACTACTGCATTTCAGAGGCTGTGATTGGTGGCATTTGGAGAGCTTGAGGATTTCGTGATAAAAAGCTCGAGCTCCACTGTCCTGTGGGGAATATTTTCAACACTTTTTACGCGTCACTCCCAATTAAGAGCCGGTGGGACATTTGGATCCATAAGTAGAGGAGAGGTACAACAGTAGAAATTGGGATTCACTTCAAGACCGGCATGAAAGTGAGGTTTTACGAACAAGCCACCAGCTGGAGTTTTACCAAACCGTTCATTCCAGCATCAAGAATAAACCGGGATGCACTTCCTGCAAAGATAATTCATTAACTCAGAATTATTTTTTGCTTCTGACACGAATCTCCAACAAAGCTGAGAAACGCGCCGCAAAGAGAAGACGAATGCTGTGTCGGGTTAAAGGAGGCGAGACTCCGGCCGTCCTCTTGGGGATATCACTGGGATTCTCGTCGCTGGTGTGAAGGCCGACCTCATCGTGGCCTCAGGATGCTCTTATCAGCAGCCTGCCAGTAAAGATCCACCCCAGCAGCTCTGCTGGACAGCTCTGCATAACCCCACCCAGCTTTAATACAATTACCCGACTGCTATGGAAACCCAAGAGGAGGGCGAGTGTGGGGTGTGTGTGTGTGTGTGTGTGTTCCTACAGATGCAAATCCTGCCACGAAATATTCAAGTAAAAACTGATATTCTCTGACCCGTTCTCCCTTTCACTGGTTTGTTAGTGGGAAGGAGGCGTCCTCTTTCTGGGGGTTTTATTTATAGCGAAAGCCGTACCGCTCAGAGATCCCAGAATGCTTTGTGGTTTTGGGGGGTAGACGGCACCGCGTTTGTGCTCTCTAATTTGGAGTCCTAGTAACAGTGCTAAAGGCATACAAGAATGTGCTGTTCCAACATCATGCTGCAAAAAAGAAAAAAAAATGGTGAAACTACTGCTGCGTCTCGGGTTTGTCTTTCTAAATTCATTGCAAGCGAGCGGATGGGATAGCGCGGAGGAGGCGGAGCAGAAGAAGAAGAAGAAGAAGAAGACAACAGCAAGGAAATAAAAGTCAAACGAAGAAGAGAACCGGATACAAAAAGCTGAGAGTGAGCAGGGCGGGTGGGGGGACAAGAGCGAGTGAAAGATGGAGAGGAGGGAGGGGGAAAAAAGAGCAATGGGAGGGGACGGAGAGGAGGCGAAGGGCAATAAAGCTGTGACAGCGGCAGCCACGGTGGTTGTCATGGCGACGGCCGCAGAGAGCAGGTAGAGCACGGTCCCCCGGGAGCGAGCGGCGCACGCCTCCCTCCCCCACAGCCCCTCCGTCGTCCCTCCATCTCCATCCCGTCGCATGTCATCCACCATCATCCAGCCCTCACGCTGCCCCTCGCCGCGTCCCAGCATCGCCCCATCTTCTGTCTTTCTTCCTCCATTACTCACTCGCTCGCCTGCCTGCCTGCCTCCCACTTCCCCGTCCCACTCCGGATCCCTGCGCTTCCCTCAGTTTCACACATTCCTGCTCTTTAGGTGATTCCTGGCTTCATTTTTGCTCTGTTTTTCCATCCTTTTCTTCCACCATTAGTAGCCTCCTTAACTCTCCTCTCTCTTTTTTCTTTTTCTTACCTCCCCCCATTCCTTCACCCCTCCTCATTATCTTGTGGTCTGTGCAGACTCTCATTTTTCCATTCCCTCCCCAGACCCCCTCTCTTCCTCCTCTTGTCTCTATATTCATCTAAACCCCCCACTCCTGAGAATATGTGTGAGTATGTCTGCCCAATTACTGTGAGGGAGTCTCTGCTTGTGTGTGTGTTTAATATCTACACCAACTGTGTTTCTAGCCTTTTTTGACCTACCTAAAACGCCTCCCAGCGTTCTCCGTCTCCCTCAGACTCACTGAATCAACAAAACTCCTGCACGCCGCCACCGCTGTTAAACCCCGTTCTAAATGTGTGTGTGTGTGTGTGTGAGATAATCAGAGCCTCGGTGTTGATGGGATTTCAGGTCGTGAGGAGAGACGTCCCCAACTGGTCGACTTCAGGGTGGATCTTCATTTTAATATGTAGGATGACCAGTATATGTCTCACCAGGGAAATTTTATGTTGCACCGCTAGACGTTTTCCAATCAGTGATTGCTGCAACGCTTCTTGTTGTGGACGCTGTTGCTGAGTGAAGATTTAAAGTAAGTCGGGTTCTAAACATATTTTCTGTGACATAAGGAGTATGTCCATGCCGTCCGTTAAGACTGAGAGAGAGAGAGAGACTTTCAGCAGATAACAGGAAGGCAAAATATTTTCATGAGCCGTCAGCGCAAATTGTTGGCAACCTATAAGAAGTCTCAGATTTAATGTAAGGATCTATATTCCAGGAAATGCTCATTTATAATCCAAAACGTCTACCGACTCCTATGGGTCCAATGTTACCTCTACTTCTAATACAGCTCACACTCAGCAAGAAGAAGGAAACATTACTGCCGTACTTATATTTTTACTTTATATTAGAGCTCTTAAAGAGAAACTGGAACTGGCTGATAATCCTTACGGACAGGTCGAAGCCTTTGAAAAATCTGAAGTTGGACCTCGGCCACAAAACATTGATCAGAGCATCTATGGATAATTCCTAACGTAAACATGCCAAATCACTCTAAAAACAACCAGACTGGTGTAAATAGAAGAGAGACGTTGCAAGACGCTGCATGTTCAGGCTGAACAACAGGAGCAAATCTCCAATATCCATCAAGGCCATCGTCATATGATATTGGTAAATAATCTACAGCAGAAAGGCTCCGTCTGATTGGACAAATATTTGACCTTTTTGCATGTTTTTTTTTTCCAATCATTTGCCAAACTGGTATTACACTAGTAATGATAGAGGTGAAGAGAAACTTAAAATAAAGTCAGTGTAGAATCATAATCTCACATATATAATTTTAGAAATATCCATACTTCACTTTGAGTTCATTTCATCAGTATGTAAAAGAAACTTTTCTCATAAAATGACACAATTGTAGGTAAACCCCCCGCTACCCTCCCAAAAAAAGCTTTTTGAATAGAATTTTCTGGGTTTATACTGATAGTTTTTTCCTTTATAAAGCCATTATCCATGACTTTCTGTTTCCTTGGGGTATAAATATGACAAAGAGGGCCATTTCTTTTAGCTACTGCCCATAGGGATGGATAAGGACCCATATTTATCTTGCCGCTATGCATAGTGAGCAGGATTACAAGGAAGGTTAAAAAAATATATAAGTATACAGTAAGGAAAGTCCTGCACAGAGTGTCACTCAGTCTGCATTAGATGCTACTGTCATAAACAAGCTGTGCTATTTGCACAGTGAACTTTTGAAAGGTTTTAAAGGACCACTTAACCACTTAGGGCTCCTTTGTTAAAATGATTAAATTGTTTCTTTATAGGTGCAAATGTAGAAAAGGATTAGGCTCAGACTTTCTAGTGACTCTAAATGATGTTCTCTTATTCCCAAAGGAAAACCTTAAACCCGTCAACCTCGATGAGGTATGGGATGTTCTCTCTGAAAATGTCAACATTTCTGAGCGCACAGTTGGAAAACAAATTGGACTCCCATCCATTGTAAAGTGGTAGGACTTTCCAACAATCCTGACTTTTTTTTTTCCTGTGATTTTAAAAAGTAGAGCGAAGGTCTCATTCTCACATCACATCTCAAACTCTTGATTAAGGTTTATAAATATTTCTACAGGGTACAATTTTACAGACAAGATTAAGTCAAACTACAGTTTGAAGTCCTTAAAAATAGCAAAACAGCTTCTCAGCTCTGACTTGGTTCCGTCCCGATGGCTGTGCCGCCCTGGGCAGACAGCCACGTCGCCCATATGAAAACTCGCCAGTGGTTTCAGACATGAAAGATTAAATTACACTTTGCATCTCTGGGTTAATTATTGATAAATCTGTGACTTTCACCTGGACTTTGTGGAAGCACTCAGAACTCAATCCAATCCAATCCTGTGTTTGCTAAAGGGCAACAGTCTAAATTTACATAAAAGAGAGGAAGAAAGTGATTTTTACTCCCTTAGCTAAAAACATGAACCGTTTACAGTCGGGAAGAGAAACGATGTGGTGAAATGAGAACCGGTCAGATGTGGGATCTAAATTACTGGGTGTGCAGTCACACAGACATACAGCAGGAGGGTAGGCACGGCTCTGGGATTACTGCAGGCTCTTTTAGGCTCTCTCTCTCGAGTCTTGTATACAACAATTTTCATTAAAAAGTAAAACTCCAGACTTGGCAGCAGATTAACAGCTCCAGTTTTTCACTGCAGACATTTTGACTCGTCGTAGCAGCAACAACAATCCAGGCAAACTTCACAACCCAGCGAGTCGCTTTCCTTCAGCTTCCCCTGTAAAGCAGCGAGTCGAACAGCGGTGGGACCTCTCCCATGTGAGCCGCAGCCATCATTACTCAACCTGTGCGTTTTTCTGCTGTTGCATGTGGAAACACCTGCTGTGCGGCAGACACATTGCTCTCTCAGCAATTAACAGCTTTGTTACAGACAGCTCTAACGTACATTGCCAAGTATTCACAAACCTTGATTATTCCATCAGGATCATATTTGATAGACCAAAACAAAGTTGTGCATAACTGTGAAGCTGAAGGGAAGCGGTGTGGGTTTTTTTTTTTTTTAACTAATAAAAAACACACCGTTTCAATGGTGTTTAGCTCTGATTGAATGGACAGAGCAAGGTTTGAAACCTGGGGTTAACATTTACCTTACAGTAGGACAACAGGGTTTCCCTCTGGGTATTATAAGCCTGGCGGGCCACCAGGCTTTACTTGTGCCCCCACCAGGCTTAGCATTGTTAATTTATTAGGGTTTTTTTTAATGATTGCCTTTTTTTAAAGACTTTATAGTTGGTGTTTAGGTATTAATCTCCAAGTCTTCCAAAAATCCATAACTATCAAATGATATTTTCAAATTATCCGCCAACTTTAAAAAAATTTTTAACTCAAAAACTCTGCAGGTGGCTGGATGACTGACTTAGCTTCCTGAGCACCGGGTTCAGCAGGTCTTCTGGGGGAAACACTGGACAACATATGCATGTTTTATAATGTCCTAGTCAAAGTCTAGGCTTGAGACTCAATTCAGTCTGATTGAACCTGTGTTATTTTGCAAAAAAAAACAATGTGCAGCCTCTAGATGTGCAGCTGTAAGAGAACTGTGGTTCCACACTCCCTTTAGACACATGAACATCCCACTTTTCTGATTCCAATTTGAAAAATAAAACAACAAAAAAAGAGAATTGCATTTTTCATTCATTTTACAATTACAAACTACTTTGTGTTGGTATCCCACATGCAATTCTAATAAAGTATATTGAAGCCTATAGTTGTCGGGGCTTTAATATTTTTAAATCCTCCAGCCAATGTACCACCAAACCACGTCCGAGAGGCGAGAAAAACTCATTTTAATCAAATGCCGCTCCGTCCCGCCTGATCAAGGACTGCTGTCTCGTCTCTGTGCCCATCCCTAGATGTAAACAGCCAAAGGGAGGAAAACAGGCGGAGAGTGGAGAGTTATTTACGCCGCTGGGTCCATGCGAAACCTGCAAACGACGGCCCACTCCAAATCCGGCTCCGGATATGAACCATGATCCTTTTCATTTCCTGTACCCACTGAAAATCAAGCCCCTTTCATACACAAGCACCTGAGACACCGCCTTCACCCAAGCTGCATTTGTACCTCCAACTATGTTTACATGTGTGTGTACATGTGTGTGAGGGAACTTTGTGCTTCAGGAAAGCGAGAAGGACCCACTTCCTGCGTCAAATTGCCTCTCACATTCCACACTCTCCCTCAGTCCGCCTCGCTCTGGCTATTTTTTCCCCTCCTTTCTTCATCCTTCTCTGTTTCTTCATCTCTCTATGGGGGGCTTTGTCTGGCTATCGGAGGCACAAACCACTGATTCATTCGGCGAGTTAAACATGATCCTCAGCAACACACCATAGCGCGCACTTGTCGAGGAGGGAGAGGGCTGGCGAGAACAAGATTTTGGCAGTGGATATTCACTACTTCTGAGCCCACACACACACACACACAAACACAAACACATGCACAAACACAGACAGATGGACAGTCGCGGCTCTCATGACGGCAAACGGATTCGCGGACACATAAATATAATGGCCATCCGTGGGACACAGATGTCTGTGGGAAAAAAAAAAAAGAAAAGAAATCGGCCTCCCATGCAAATCACAGTATCCCGGATGTGATGTAAATAGTTGGATAACAGGAAATACCCACAGAGACATCACTCAGGAGACATCCACACACAGAGTCAGCTGGTTCAGAGCCAGGAGGCCCTGGGAGAACGATCCTGTCAGCGAATGCACGTGATAAAAGCCAGTGTGTGTGTGCGTGTGTGAGTGTGGGTCTGCGTTGAAGGCCAGGGTTACTCCAGGTGAGCCCTGTAAATATCAGACCGTTGACATGTACGTAAGTCACCCATTAGAGCAGCACCTGCACCTATCTGCACACTCCTAACTCAGAGTGTGTCAGTCGGAGTGCGGATGTGTGTCACACCTGCCTCCATCTGCTCACCTAAAGGCAGATTAAGTCGGCAGGACGCCAAGGACCTTTGGCAAAGATTACAGCCGACTGACCTAGAAGTTATCTGTGTTTGTAGTGTTGAAAAGTTAGACCAGAAAGTGATGAATAAAGCTTCAACATTGTCGTTGCTTCTAATAAAGTAATGGATGAGGACTGGGAAGGGATAAACCAGATAGATTGATCAGTCAGGTGATCGATTTGGCTGCTATTTTGATAGCAATTGGTCAAGTTCTTTGAAAACATAGTAACTTTGAAAAACTCACATTTTCCACGTGAAATTGTAAAACCCCGAGTTTATGTTGGCAAATGTTACATTTAGCAGCCACCTAAAGACTTTACGCTGGAACTCCGTTGTAGGAAACCGTAGCCCAGGTGAACATGTGTGAATGTTTATGGCATTTGAATAACAAATTGTCAATGAATTTTTGCATACTCATCACAATGCAAAACGACTTCGCATTGTAACCCATTTCTTTTCATAGTGGGGAAGATGAATCTCAAGAAACACGACACAACGGCACCTCTGATCAGGCCAACTTTAACCATATTTCCTTACAGTAAATTTTAAATTGAATGCAGAGGAACACTTTAAATTAAGTGTTCTCAAAGTGAATACAAAAATGAATGAATTGATGTATGGTTGGTACTGAAGGTTGCATGGAAGAAGGCTCCTTTTCGAACTCAAGAAATAAACAAGCAAGGAATACTTTGTGGTGTTCTTTTGGCGCTTCCTACCAAGAAGCTGCCGCAGAACAGCAGCTTCTCCTGCTCGATAGCTGCGTGCGCACGGACTTGGCAGCTGAGTTGCTCTCAGATGCAACATCCCCGATTGTGGGGGAGAAAGCGGGTTTGAGCCAGGCAGGAACTTCAAGGTCTGCAGCCGACCTGCATTACCACCGGCACCAAATAAGCTAAATAACCTGAATGCTTAAAAATAGCCCTCGAAAAAAAGAAAAACTGATGTATTTATAAATTATTTTAACATTTATAGAGAAATATTTATCCCGTTATTTTAACCTGGCGAATATAAAAACAGAAAAAGTTTAGTCTGATTCAACGTTAGCCAATGAGAAGAGTGGAAATACGTTGTTTATATATATATATATATATATATATATATATATATATATATACACTGCTATAGATGTGGCCTTTTTTTTCCCCTCTTGGGAAGAAGGGGGGACCACACACCCGGGGCCCTTAATTAATGAACCGCCACTGCTTAGAGGTGCGTGTGGAGGGGCCCCTCAGAGCTGCTGCAGGCATGAATGAAGTTATAAATACAGAAGACAAACATCCAGAATAACTGGTGAGCCAGGAAACGCACAGCTATAGTCTATGAAAAGTATTCCTAGGCTTTTCACGTTCCAAAATATCTCTGCGCTTCGATTATTTTTAGCCGCTGTTTCCTTTTCTCTCAATGATTCAGCTCGCTCCTCTGCCCCCACCACCTCCTTCTGCTCGTGGGATATATCTGGATTAATCGGTGACGAAAGGTGTGTGAGGGGGTGCGCGTGAAGCTCGGCGAGGATGGCTCCGGAGAGGAGAAGAAGAAGAAGGAGAAGGAGGAAAAAGAGGAGGAGGAATAGGAGGAGGAAGTAGTGGCGGCGGCGGGGCTCGTGCATCCCCAATCAGCTGCCGTCCTCGCGGTTCCCGATGACATCATTCCATCCAAGCTCCGGTTCGCGCGCCGCATCGCAGATAAGTTCTTACCCCGTTACCCCACCCACCCACTCCATGTTCCACAAGTACACGGTCACAACGGGAGGGTGGCCCCCTCTCCGGGTTCTGGCTTCCGGATGTGCACTCACCCTCTCACCCACCCCCACTTCCTCACACTCCCCGTCCCACGGCGCGACTTCACGGGAATAAAGTGGTCAGAGCCGCAGTATGACTGGAGCCCCCTCTAAATTAACAGCAGGATGCGAGCTGGAGACCCAGACAGCACACCACACCAGTAATCAGCCCCAATTAGAGATAACCCGCTAATTACCGACACACACACACGTACGCACACCCCTCCGGAGCCAAAGGGAACACAAGCCGCAATAAACCCCGACACTGAGACACAAAGGCTGGTGTGGGTGAGTGCGTAAATGCGGGGGGTGGGGTACGGTGGAGCCGCGCGCTGCCAATATGTAGGTCGAGTGCAGGATTTCCTACCGATCACCGCTGTCTCGTTACTGATGGCACACACACACATACATACACACACACATATATACGCGAACACACACATACGCGAACACACGCGCATGAGGTTAACAAAGGAGCCGAGGCTCCGGCTTACCGTGGCGGCGTGAGCGAGCAGCGCGGCGAGCGCAAGCAGCCAAGGCAGCTTCATGGTCGGTGTTTCTGCGGGCACAGCCTCCCGGTGCCGCCGCTGCCTTCCAGGGGAGGGTTCGGGGAGGTGGAGAAGGGGTGGGGGGAGAGGAAAGAGAGAGCGCGAAGACTGCTGCTGCTGCTGCTGCTCCTGCTGTTTTTGCTCCTGGGAACCTCGGTGTAGTCTGTCCAACTTCAGAGCGTCTGCGCGACCATCAGTCCTCCTGGTCCGGCTCTTTAATCCCGCTGGTCCCGGTCTCCGGCGAGGCAACAGACGGCCTCCTCTCTGCTCGTCTCCGCGGGGCGAATCGGTCCAAATTTCTGGTGCACGGAGCTGATAATTTAAGAGCCAGGGGAGAAGCCAGACCCGTCTCTCTTACTGTGAGAGTGTGCGTTTCTCTCTCAGCTCAGGCACCCTCTCTCCTCCCCCTCTCCGCTGAGTGCAGGATGTTCCGTATGGCGACGCTGCCCGGCCTTGGAGTTTGGCAGGAGGAGGGGGGGTGTACAGCCCGTGTGTGTGTGCTCAAGAAGAGATTAGGGAACCTCCGCGGGCAAAGCCAATGATGCCCCCTGCAGCTGGTTTAAAACACAAGCAGACTTTAAATATAGAAACTCAACACCACGCATGGGAGAAGACGACTAGTTCAAACAGCCGCCCAGACTGCGCCGTGTCTTTTGTGTTGCTTTTCCACACCTTTAACGGTCAGCCGCCGTGATTGGTCGAGTCGCCGTGATGTCACACCTGTGTAACAATAGCCACCTGATCCGAGATAACGTTTTCTATCGCCAGCTTGTGGCTCCGCTGCTGCTCCTGATCAACTGAACGATAAACCACTCCTTAGTTCACCTGCTACACACGCCCGTTTTAGTTTCACTTCACCATATTCACTGCAATCACATTTTTAAAGTTCTTAATTGATTTCCTCAGCTTCCTGAGGCAGGGGGAAGATTGTTTGCTACCTTTACGTTTTGACCTTCTGGGAACCCTTCAGGAGATTTTTTCCTCTTTAGTTACCTGGAGGATAGCTTCTTCAGAGCTACCCCCTAAAGGCTGCTGTGCGAAAAGGTTGCAGCTTTTACAATGTCATCCTCAGAAAAGATTGAGGGAATGCCTCCTAAAGGTATGAGCTGTAACTTCTTGTATTTTCTTTGTAGGACCTCAAAGTGTGGAGCAGGTTTTACGAGGTGGCGATTAGGAAATCTTTCTGAAGGTTTGTTGCAAACCTTCACTTTGGGATTGACTAACGGTAGAATTTTGGTGACTGTTCCTGAAAATCTTGAGCAACCTTCACAATGTGACATGAAGAGAAGTGAAATGTTCCCAGCTGTGCCAAGAAAGACTCTGGGAAATGTTCCACCAAGGTACCTGGAGAAACCATGGCAACCTTCAAAATTTCCCTTGCACGCAACTTTGTTAAATGTTGACCAGTTGCTCCTTGACAGCTTGTGGCAGCTTTCACTATGTAACATGCATGAAACCTTAAGAATTTTAAGTTTCCTAAACTTTAAAAAAAAATATTACAAATTATTAAACCAAATCATTAAACCAAAGAGGTCAGCTTTTTAAAATTTGCCGCAGACAAAAAAAAAAAAAAAAAAACATTTGACAATTATGAACTAAGAGATTTAACTCTTATTTTCAGACTCACAGCTCAGACGACGACGTTATTAGAAAAGGAACCGAGAACACGTGACTGGCAGGTATTTGTTGATGCTCCAGGTGTGTCATTTTCCACCGATCATTCAAACAATAAATCATCCTTAATGTCTACTCACTGTTGGGTTGTGCCTGTTCAGATTGCATTTATATTTGGATGTGTCATGGGGGGGGGGGACAGGCAACTGAATGTCCTGAAGAAAAAAAGAGAAACCACAGATGGAGAGACATGAGAAGGAGAGATCCAAGCAGCAGGAAACAGCAGAAACATTGTGAGAGCTTGAAAAAAAAAAAAAAAAAAAAAACAAAAAAAAACATCTGTTTGTGACATCTGCAGCAACCTCCGGAGGTCAGGGGGTGAAGATGTCACAATCTGCTGGGCCACACCAGGAGAAGCGCACCACTAATTAGCAAGAAGAACATGAAGGCCAGAGTGTAATTATCCAAAAAGTACAGAGGCGAGGCTCAGAAATGAAGCGGCAGAAGTTTTATGGATGCGATGAACCTTTACTAAAGTCACGGAAAGCTTGGAGAAAGACCCGATCTGCGCAAACTCAAGCACACAAGTGACACCAAAGGGAGGAAGCGTCATGATTTGGGCTTGCGTTTCTTCCTCTGTAGTGCGTCAGTTCTTTTTAACCGATTGGCAGCAGCTGCGATAACAGAAAAACAACTTTGACACTTTCAAAAAAGAAAGGGATGCAAAAAATATGGTCGGTAATATGGAGTGAGAATTTTATCGCAGTATTTTTGCGGTACTATTTTGCTACCAATAAGAATGGCGATTAAAAACTATTTATTCTTCCTTTTTTTTAGGTAACCATATGCCTACGAGTGCATGGCACGACATTCGTAGCAACACAAACACAAATAAAGTGTCTTGAGAAACGTTCCCATTTGAAATGGGCTTTTTCAGGGTGAAAATGCTTCAGTATGTGTTATTTATACCACTACATTGCAAACAGTAGCTGTGTTTTAGTGATATTTTCAAATATACTGATACTTGCAGATGCTCTTGTGGAACAAAAAGTGGAGAAATTAAAAAAAAAAACAGTTTTCGATAATACTGATATTATTGTCGATTTTTTTAACATCGTCAATTGAAATTTAATGAGATAATAAATTCAAATTATTATTAGGATAAGAAGTTTTTCACAGTAAATGATTACGATAAAAGCCCACCCATAAGAGGAAACTAACTCCTCTTATAAGGAGTTAGTTTCCTTATAAGAGTTTATTTGATCTTATAAGGAAACTAACTCATCCCTGACTGGAACAGCAGAGTCATCCCCCAGCTTCACATTCAGAATAACAACCGGATTGTGTCGGGAGCAGCGCGCTGCTCTCAACAAAAGCCAGGCGGGTCGGAACAAGTTTATGACGAGCCGCCGAGCGACCACAGGAGGGATGGTGTGTTCAGACACATACCTTCAAAACGCCGCAGCCTAAATGTTTACTTGTCACGCTTCCTGCAGCCCATTAGTCAAATCCAAAGTCCAACCAGAGCGCTAGCTGGAGCCAGCAGGAGCCATCTTATCCCTCATGTCATGTCGTTATCCCTCCGGTTATGATCATTGAATTATCTGGACGATCTGCCACGGAGTAGAAATAATGGGCTCTGTTGGTGGTGCACCAGTTAAGTGGTTGTTTAGTGAGTGGGGGGGGGACGGTCGCATTAGGCGTTCAGAATGGCTGCCTGTCAGGGAGGGCCGGTGTCGGGGCCCGGGGCTCATTAATCAGCAGGAGCGACGTGGCCGAGAAACCCTGACCGGCCCTCCGAGTCACGATGCTGCAGGCGCGGCAGAGGGGATCAGAAGTCTGCATACACCCATCATGGTGGCGCTTTATTTGAAGGGATGTGCGTAAGTGTCGTGTCATGTTTTATGACACGACACTGTCATAAAACATGACATTCAAGTCGTTCGGTAAATAAGTAATGCAAAGTCGACTCTTTTTAACTGACTAAGTTTTAATGGGACGTTGCATAAAAACAGTCACTGTTTACCAAATAATGCTAAGTTTGACACCTTTTGATAGACTTTTAATGCAACCTTTCATGCAAATTTGCATTAAAAGCGTCATTATTTACCGAAAGTAAACAGTCTTAAGCATTCATGAAGACTCCTTCATGTTAACAGGTGTTATGTCATGTTTATGACAGTGTCTTATGCACACCCTGTCAAATAAAGTTTTGCCCTCATCGGCAGTGTCATTCTCTTTTTTTAATGACTCATTTTAAGTGCTCTGTTTGATGATGGAATATAAGCTACTTAAGGGATTTCAAAACAATAACTCAACACACAAGTTGTGTCATTGTGGGTTTACATCTATACATTTATACATATGGTAGTAATTAAGGTGCATAGAAACCACAAACTTTATTGTAGCCATGAACAAATGTCTTTAGTTCTGCCTGGAAATGCGACCAGTCATCAAAAATGATAGGTTAGATGTAAACTGTTTGGTTTTCTGGATTTTCTTTTTTGCAGTGTAGAGATTTTCTGGGTTGGGATTGAGGATTTTCCATTAACTGAATTGAATTTTAGTGTGTTTAATGCTTTTACAACCAGTTCTGATGCGGTTTTTGTTTGTGGTTAATTTAAATGAGAACTGAAAATATTGTTTTCCTGCAAGTTAGCCATAAAGGTCCAATGCTGATAAGTCATTTTCATCATGGTTTATGTAATTGCAATGCCTTAAATTTACATTTTAACATGTTTTTCTTTTATGTTTAAATATTGCTATTATTGTTTTAATGTCTTGTAGTTTTTAATATAGTGTTCTTTTATTTACTTTTAAAGAACTATTATTGCTCTTCCTGGATGTTGCATCCATGTTTCAACACCAGCAGTGAAAGGAGCCCACAGCATATTGGCATATTGAAAATATGTCACAGTTTCTCCAAACCAACTTTACGTGATTGTGGCCAAGCAGCTAGTCTCATTTGTCCAGAAGACTTTTCGGCTTTTCCACATGGGCTGCTGCAGATTTCAGCTGCAGATCTGGGAGCAGGAACCTTTCTCCTTGGTTGGCATTTATCTCCACGCCGATAATAAACTTGCTTCACTGTGGGCGAGTTCATTCACAGTCACCAAGAGTCGACTCGGGTGTGGGGAGGAGTTTTCTTATTAAACAAAGCAAAGTGTTTGAGGGCGGGATAAGGTCAGACACATTTTATCCCAGCTGATGATGTGAAACGAGACAGAAGTGACAAACATCCTGATAATATTGATAATATTCTGTTGAGCCTGCAGAGAATCTAACTCAACAATTAATCTACAAAATAGCTGTAAATCCAATAAAATAAATAAAAACTGATCAAGTCATTTGCAAAACAAAAGTAAAAAAAAAAAAAAAAAAAAAAAAACTTCAGCTCTACTCTATTATTTCAAGCATTTTTGTCTCTGATTTTGTTGAGTCACGTCCGTGGTTCTCGCCGGTGGATCGTAAGGGGGCATCCAGGGTTCACCCCGCAGGACGGCGCCGCCACGCCTAACCCGTGCCCCAGTTTTCCCGCTGAGGGACAAATGGTCCAAAACCACAGTTTCTGCAGCCTCTGTTTAATAGCAGATCTGAGCAAAAAGTGGTTCTTTAACAGGATAACCAACTTCCTTCTTTTTAAGAGTCCGACGTTTGAAATTAGAACAGGGTGTACAAACAGACCCAAAATACACATTAATACGCATTTCTTGAACTCTGTTGAAAACTAATGAGCATAACTGAAAGCCATCAAGTTAAAAGAACTTCTCTAGTTTTACCAAAATGTGTTTTTTTATATACTAGTCAAATTAAACCTTGTGTAATTTTGACCATGTAGGGATTATGTAAAATCCACAATAAATTTTAGTTTATGCATCTAGTTCTTCTTAAAAACAATTGAAATACCAAAAAATGTACAACTCTTCTACCAAATCACGACTTAATGTAAACCTCTTATAACACACACACACACACACACACTCGCACGCATTTACAATGAAGCACACATGAGACGATTAAATTTTCAAAGTTTTTTTGTTTTGTTTGGTTTCAAAATAAAGATCACACAATTGTTTAGAGACAATCTACAACAGGAGTTACAAAAAATAGTTGCCCAGGCAATAAGCATACACAGGTTCTGTTAACTATACACATATGGTTACAGGTGTGCTCGTAGTAAATATACACAAGGCTGCTCCAAATGTACACCGCCGCCGTGGCGGGCCGCCTCTCTCACCCAAAAGGACATGTATGATACAGCACTTACAGCACTAGAGAAAAAAAAAAAATGCCAAAAAACACAAGAATCTTCCTCTGTACAATCCATGGATTTACCCCCAGAAACCGGTTGTGGTATTAACTCGGGAGCTGAGTGGGGTTTGAATCAGTAAAATTTCAAATCGCCACGCCAACCGGCATACCTGTACACAAATGTTTCGTGGGGGTAAAAGCACTCCTATAAAAAGATAATCTTTTTTTTTGTTTTTTCGTTTAATAAAAAAAAAAAAAAGACAAAAAAAAGACAAAAAAGAACCTTCAACGTAAGCCAGAAGACACCACAAAGTCAAACAGAACGTGTCCAATTGGGAGTCAGTGGGAGACCAATGTCTTTTTAAGTTAAGCAGTGACATGATAAAGATAAAACCAAGCGTGGCGAATCTTTGTACAAGTACTACGCTGTATAGAAAGGGCTTTTCAAAACAAAAATTTGATATTACAATTTACAATATACAACAACTCATATGTCACAACCAATGAGGTGAGAATATACACTGAAATGCACAGATTCTTTTTTTTTCTAGAGTAATTTTTTTTCCTTTTTCTTTTTTCTTCTCATACCAAAAAAGGGTGGTAAAGCACTTTTACATTACAAGGGTTTACAAATGTACAATTATACAGTCAGAAGTATGTGGTCACTACTAGGATACATTATAGATACAGATTCAACATCAAAAACCAGAAAAACTACAAAGTTTTATATATATATTTATATATATATGCAAAGGTCTACACCAAGTATACACGTTATATTTATAGAAGCAAGACCAGAAAACGAATCTCCCATGCTAAATGATCTGTCTGCTGGTTAAGCCGATGACGTGTGTGGATCTGTCTATGATTCGGTGACGTCGGACAAATTAAATACTCCGTCTCATAGTGGTAAATATCTTCACTGGGGCGAGGCGGAGGAGGACGGGGGGAACC
Source organism: Poecilia latipinna (assembly GCF_001443285.1). Lineage (NCBI taxonomy): Eukaryota > Metazoa > Chordata > Actinopteri > Cyprinodontiformes > Poeciliidae > Poecilia > Poecilia latipinna. Next base: position 99,609 of record NW_015114110.1, read on the forward strand.
GGGATTGTGTGCAGCAGTAGCAAAAAAAAAAAAAAGTGAAATGATTTAAGTTCATCAGAAACAACAACAAAGTGGGGTTTAACAGGAGAAAAGCAAGAAGAGTAGATCAGGTAACGCCTCTTTATCTCCACCCCTCTCGGTCTGCGCTGCGTCCCCTACTTCAGCAGGTTGGGACTCGAAGGGGGAGGGGTGACGGAAAAAAAAAAATAAAAATCTAAGGCCGCCTGATGTCTTCAGAGGCTGGAGGGGGTTGTCTTCTGAAGGATCTGACAAGGGGCAGCTGAGATGGAGCAACAGCTGGATGAAGGTGGGAGCCGAGAGGTGGGGCGAGGCAGGGGTGGACATGATTTCGGGTTTGGTGTGGAGGAAGGAAGGCGGCTCTCACATGATGCCGTTAGGAGGACCACAGATCGGGCCGAGGTCGACGCCGTTCTTCATGTAGTACTTCTCCAGCTTGGCGAGGATGTGTTTGCCGTACGTGTACTTCCTCAGGGTCTGGATGTGGGGCCGGATCTGGGCGGACAGGGAGAGACACGCCCGTTAGTCACACCGGGTTTCCACCGCGAAACAATTCAGTACAGTAAGGAGGTCAGACTCTGGTGGACAAACCAGGACCTGCAGCAGAGAAACCGGCTTTTCTTGTTTGTTCCTTTATTGCCAGACCAAAAAACGGTGGTACAGTTTTATGAAAATAAAACTGAGAATTCGCCAGCTGCGATTAAACCACCTTTAGAACGAAACATCAGCAAGCTGAAGCTAACAATCCGTACACATTGGGAGATGTCTGTAAATTCAGAAGAAAAAAAAAAATCACAAAATGCTGATGCTGAAATTAGTTCAAGGATGTTTCCTGTTCTAATTTTTACCACATTTAAATGCAAAATGCATCATTTGCACACATTTAAAAATGTAAAATTAGAAATAGAACGAGGAATGAGAATAAGAAATAAATGTTTTATACAGCCGTTGTAGGAAGGCTTTAGAGGACATATATCAGAAATACTTCTGGCTAAATGAGACACACACACACACACACACACACAAACACACCCTTTCACCAACCTTATGCATGACGATTTTGCGCTGTGTGGGTTCGGCCACGTCGATCATCTTCTGCACCACGTAGTTGGCGTACTGGTCCTTCATCATGGTGTATAAGGCACTGTGGGGACCCTCAGTCAGGCTGCACACCTCGTCTATCAGCAGCGCACGTTCTGCCCGAGACGCGTGGGTCACACACTTCTCTACCACGTTGCTGAGGGAAACAAGAGTGACAGGGCGACCCGTCGGGATGAGAATCACGACTCGAGAGAAGAGTTTGTCTTCAAATTGGCCAATAGAAGAAAAAAAATGACAAGAATAGGCTGGGGATATTCGTTTAATTCAGTATTTTCACATGAACTCTTTTAGCAGAGAAGCACAAAGAAGGTGAATTCTTCAACAAACGTGTGCACTTATTTTTAAAACCACAGCTCCTCCTTCCACTTAACTTTCCGTGACTATGCCTGGATATAGAATTCAATAAACTATTAAATGTTTAAAATCATACAAGAAATTATGACTAATGACTAAAAAGCATTTCTCCGTTAAAATCTCTTTAAAGAATGTTCTTATTTATTATTGTAATACTCTGAAAGACCAGATTTAAGGTTTTCCTCTGTAAGCCGTAATGATAAACTTACTTTTGTGTTTTAATCTTCTAATTTATCATCCTGTACACGCATGCCGAGTTCGTGCCAAAGGAAGCATCCAGTCATGTGCAGACACACACCAACACACTAAAAGCCACTGACTCAACGTGCTACTTGTGCTGCAGAGGACCTACTGCATGTGGATGTTTGATTCAGAGTAACAGGCCCCAGCAGAGCAACATAACACCCTGCAGGCCAAATAATAAAAAAAAAAACCTCACAAACACATTGGTGAAAAGAG
>NW_015114110.1:104811-115494 GCF_001443285.1 Poecilia latipinna
AAGAAAGAAAGAAAGAAAGAAAGAAAGAAAGAAAGAAAGAAACCCTCCTGGAATAATGTGCAGAAAATGTGCTGGAAGTGGAATTTACCTGGCAAACTTGTGCTGGCTGAGTCCCAGGACGTTGCCTCTTATTTCAGCCACGATCTTGCTCTTATCCTCGGCCCGGCCGTGCTCCAGAACGTGCTGGATGACGTAGTTCCCGTACTGGTCCTGAATCAAACCAAAAACCGCAAATCCTTTCAACCAAAATGCGAGGAGGACAGCTGGTGGGTCCGACGTCACATCGGATGCTGCCAGGTTCTGAAAATCCGGAGGCTCAGAGCGAGGAGAGGAGTCACCCTGAACAGCGTTTGCTGTTTGTATGTGTGTGTGTGTGTGTGTGTGTGTGTGTGTGTGTGTGTGTGTTTTACCTGCACTAGCTGCTCTGTGTGCTGATGGAGCTCCTCCAGTATAGGCAGCGTCTGTTCGGGAAGGCAGTGTTCGAGAATACGCTGGATGACTCGGCAGCCATATGGGTGAGTAGAGAGGGCGAAGACCTGCGACGGGAGTAATTATTCACCGTTAGTCACTTCCCGTGCACACACACACATACACACACACACACACGATAAGGCTGAGGTGAGTGAGCGCCGCACTAATGTTCCCTTTCTAAAAATATTTTCACGTGGTGCAGAAAGGAGCTGCAGCAACAGATTTATCCGAGTCTGTTCCTTCACATACCGAGCCCGGCCCTGCACAGGGGAGGGTGAAAGCAAATTCCTTCGCCGCTTCCAGCTACGTAAACAAATCTCAGCCACCAAGCAGAAACTATGCAGTTACACAACACACACACACACACACACACCAGTGACATTTAGTGTCACGACCGGAAGCTTTTATATAAACTCAACCAGTTCCTGATCATCTTCTGCAGCATGTAGTTGGCATACTGGTCCAAAAGTATTCACCGCCCTGAGATTTATGCACATTTTGACAGGTTGCAGCTACAGACTGTCATAGATATAAGTGGGAACAAAAGTGACACATGGTTAAGTCTGTCACAATAACCAATTAACCTAATAATTGCCTGATAAATTGATTTCCTTTATGATAATTAATATATTTTAAGGGCAATTTTGTTTTAAGACTTCATGATGTTTTTTATTAATGGTTCCGGTTGTGTGTGGTTGTTTATTTTATTTTTTATTTTATTTTATTTATTGCTTTTGGTCATTGTTTTTTTTTTTTTTGGTTATTTAAAATGTCTTCCAGTTTCAGTGTTTGGTGTTCTTTACAAAATCTAGGTTTATTGATCTTTGAGAGGGAGAATATATTTATAGTTAATTATCAATATAATTTATGAAAATGCTCTCAAAACAACAACATTATATTTTATCGCAATCATTTCTGGGACAATTTAACGCATCAGCGAGCATCTGTAAGCAAAAGTCAAATTTTCAAGCTTTGCCACAGTTACCTCACATTCATCTTTTTTGGCTATTTCTTCCTTACACTCCTCTGTAAACGTTAGACTTAAAGTTTACTCCCACCTGAGCTGCAGGTTCCTGCATCACTAACAGTTACTGTCGGCCTCTTCGCTGCGTCTCTGATTAATTATATCCTTGCTTGTAAGTTTTGGTGGATGGAAACATCTTGGTAGATTGTATTTTGGGATAATGTTCTATAAGCTTCTCTAACTTTGCCCCTGTTCTCTTAATCTTCTCCAATAAGCCTCAAATGAACAGAGCAGCTGCGTCTACTCTGAGATTTAATCACGTTCCGGGGTTCCTATTTCCAAATTAAGCGACTTCTCAAGTCAGTTTTATTTAAGGGTCGCAGGAAATCCAACGGTTTGTAATAAAGCAGCAATTAACGTCTCGATGTTTGTTTTGACAGACAATAAGACAGCAACATCGAATGTGTGTGTGTGTGTGTGTGTGTGTGTGTGTTTGGGTGTCAGCCAAACCGCGGCAGACTGTAGCGACTGAACGAGGAAGGACTTTGAGGCGGAGCGCAGCAGGGACCCACCTGTCCCTTAAAGGCTTCGATGATGAAGTGCAGCGCGTGAGGCTGGACGCATTCGATGCACTTCTGCACGACGTGGTTCCCGTTCTGGTCCTTCACGCACTTCAGCACGTGGCCGTCCAGCTCGCGCACCATGTCGCTCTGCAGGGGGGGGAGGAGGGGGAGGAGAGTGAGGCAGAATGTGAGGGGAGGGACGTGTAATTGTTTGTAATCAAATATTTCCTGGAGGCATTTCGCAAACTCTCTCAGTGTGGCTCAGTGCCCAACAAATAACCCTGGACTTTTAACACATGCCCTACTGGGAAATCTATTGGGGTCCATTAAGGGAAGATTGATAGTTGCTTTTTTTTTTTTCCCCCCACCCCTCCTCACACACACACTTTTCTAAAAAAGAAAAGGATGTACATTGAGCAAATGTACATCCTGCCTGGACTTATTTATCTTCCTACCTGCAGTTCTGCATTTGCATATAAACAGAGCCATTATTTGTGTGAATGCAGGGAGCCTGCTGTTCCACCAACAAGAACCCCACGCTGAAGATGAAACGCGCTTTCAAAGCGAGAGGCGCACCTCTTCATCGTTTTAACAGATCCATGAAGAACCGTCGCAACTTTACGGCCGCGTTGCGAAGCGGCGCGGGGGACGATGGGTGCTCTGGCGCATCAGGAAGTTAATCATTATCCCCGTTTCAGTGGAATGCGGTGAGGCGAGCGGGACTGCACTTACGATGACCTGCTGCTCCGAGGGGATGAACTCCAGGGCTTTCTGGATGACCCTGCAGCCGTACATCTGCAGGGCCAGAGACAGAACGTGACCCCGGATTCTTTCGGCCAGAGCCAGCTTCTGGTCCAGGCTCCCGAACTGAAACGAAAACAAAGCCGTGACTTTTCTCGGTCGCAAACAAGGTTCAAGGTTCGTTCACTTTTACCACAGCAAAAGAAGCGTTTTCAAATAGGGCTAAAAAGATGAATCGGTTTGAATCGATTGCTGAAACTCAAAGCGACTTAGCCGTTTGATTGAGTCAAAAAAGCCAATTTGCAGGAAAAACAACATGCTGTACAAAAATAGATACATTTTGCATTTGCAGCGACCAAGAACTCCTCAATTGTCAGAATAATCGATAGATTGCTAGTGAACAAAAATATGAAATTTTTTTACGTCTCACAAATCAAACAAAAAAAAAATATCTAAATTTTAATAACCGACTTATGAAATATAAAACCACTTTTTAGTTACACAGAGCAATAAATCGTTGAGCAGTTTGTGTTAATTTAACTGACCTTCCTGTTCAAATGAAATCCTTAAACAGTTTAAATTATTATCACTCGACTTTCTGAAAAGAGTCTTTTCTCATAAAAGTTGATTACAACTTCATTACAAAGATGTGCAGATAGAATATAAAGCACTTTCAAGGACTTTATACAGAAATCAAGTACTTTCCAGACTTTGGAAACACCTAATTGAAGCAGTTTCAAACATTTCAAGCACCCTTCACCCCGAGTGAAGAACTGAAGGAGTCTGATTCTCACACCAACTCAATCTGCATACCTCAAAGAACTTCTGGATGACGTAGTTTCCAAACACATCCACCATGAGCTGATAGGCCGCCTGCAGGATCTCGCTGAAGACGAGCTGGCGCTCGGCTGAACTGGCTCGCTCCAATTTTAACTGGATAAACCTTTAAAAGTGTGTGTGGGGGTGGGGGAAAGAAGGAAATGAACACAGATGTACTTGTTGTCTTCCTCAATATTTAATTCTCCATTTGCCTTCGGAAGATGGAAAAAGACAGATGTCTGAAAATCCACCCGGCGCATCGAGAGGGATTTACAAAAGTTTGCTTGGCAGTGAAAACAAATAAACCGGCAGAGCAATAAAGTGAGACAGAAACGGCTCCTATATCTTTAACCTGAGGGAGCAGCCAGACAATATGAGATGGATTTCAGAGTGGAGAGAGAGAGAGAGAGAGAGAGCGCATAAAAGAGGGAGATGAAGCAGCCGAGCAGCAGGCTGGGAGGTGAAATGATGGATGCCAGTGGAAGGATGGACAAACAGACAGCGATCCTGAGGAGAGGAACGGCTGGAATGAGAGACCTGGACGCTCTGGGTTATAAATAGTTCATCTCAGTAGAAAGCTCTGCCTCGCTGGCTAAAACCGACCCTGACACGAGGAGGGTGGTTTCCACGGCAACAAATTATAAACAACTCTCAGACTGGAACAGAGTGGACACCAGATAATTCAGTTGTATGACGGCATAAACTGAAACGTGTCCACCGGTGTTACAGTCTCGCTCGTTTCGACTCAGTTGTAAACGAGTCGTTTAAAAGAACAGAGCATTTTAGGTTAGCTACATCTTCTGGGTTTAACCAGTTGGTCAGGAAATGAATGTTTTATACCAGATCAAAGCTCTCAGAGTTAATTTCTATCTGCAGTCCCCGACACTCTAAACTCTCAGCGGTGTGTTTTTTCAAACATAGACGTAAAAAGGGTACATTTCGTTAAGAAAGTTGATGCTAAAAGCGTCTATTTATAAAAATTTTAAGTGTTAAAATATGCTGTTCGAATGCGCTTGCTTGTTTTGAAAAACAAACAATAAATGTCTCCCAGAATTTATTTATTTATTTTAATTCTGTGTCAAAGGGTAAACGCTGCGCAAACGTTAGAACGGATATTCAGTTATAATTTTATTTCTTAAAATCTGTTTTCATTTTCACTGCATTCATTTAAAACTGATCACAGAATCAGCTTTTGCCAATGTTTTGGGACGTCAATTTCAGTCTGTGAGACCTGCAACAGCAGCTGCCTTTTCTCCAAGGAATAAACAGAGACTTAGTGGCTGGTATAAATATTTGTAATCAGAATAAATTCAATGCTTTTTTTTTTTTTTTTTTTTGTTATTGTGACTCACAGGGTGCAGTGATTCCCTCAGATTAGGACCGAGGCGTTTAAACGGCGAGTACCTGCTGCCGTGCTGGTCCTGGCTGAACTCCATGATGTGCCCGGCGATGTCTCGGAGCTGCAGGTTAGGGTAGCGGTTGTTCCTGAAGTCCTCCAGCAGGCGGCTCCTGCCCGAAGGCATCACGTCCGACATGCCGTAGCGTAGCCGTGACGACGGGAACAGCTGGCTGCTGGGCGAGAAGAGGGAGGAGCCGGAGCTGGCTGCGCTGCGGTACTTGGCCTCCGCTCCCGGAGCCGCCGAGATGAAGCGGCCGCTGCCGTTAGTCAGGCCTCCTGTGGGTCAGAACGCAGTCGAGGTCGTCACGGTTTCAACGACAGGCTCCATGCATGCTGGGAAATTGTATTGAATATCTACAGGAATGTAAAAATCTTCCATGAACACAAGAAAAGAAAGCGTATGTAAACAAACGGCTCTTAGATAGAATGAACTTTCAACTGTATGCAGCAAGATTTTGGATAAAATTCATTTCTTTCATCTAATTTTATTGCTGTGATAGACGTTGTATCATAAAAATTAAAACTGAGCTCTGCAGCACTGAAACAGGGCAGTGGGTGGCAGCACAACCTTAAACATGCCTTGACTGGGGAAGAAGAATCTTCATAAAAAGAGGATTTCCAGATAAGAACGCTAACAAAAACACACCAAAAGTCTCTCATACCGCCCTGCTGATTAAGCCGGTTCATCTGCAGATTAACTGTACTCTCCCTTACTGTACAAACATTTATGTGACCACATTCGACCGTGTACACATATCTGAATTTATATGTAAACATTCAGAAACATCTGTGCCACATGTTTAAGGTTTGGCTCATGCTTAGAAATGAGTCATACCCAAAACATGGGCCTATTTACTTCCTGCAAAACATGACCTTTAATGCTGCTAAATGGCTGCTGCGCAGCAGCGGCGAAGGCTTGAGAAATGACGAAGTTAGGTAATCAATCAGGGAGATAATTAAACCATAATGAAGCTGTCAGTTCGGCTGGCATTTCACCAGAGTGTAGATGACTGAGTTCTGTTTTAATTTGTCAGACGTCAATCAGGAAAAAAAAAAACACGAGAGACCAAAATGAGTCTCAGTGGCGAGGAGCTCCTAACATCACTGAAGAAAAGACGGCCATGTTTTCATTAGTTGGGTTCAGAAGAGGGTGTTAGCCGAGCAACGGATCATTTAGAGGCTCGCTTTTCAAAGGCACTTACCGAGATTGAGGTTGGACGAGGAGCTGTGATTGGACAGCGAGGGCGGGGGCGTGAGGGAGTGGGACGGCCCCTGGTTGGGGAGCGGCATGCCCACCGGGCCTGGGGATGGGCTGAAGCCCAGGGTGCCGTTGTAGAAGCCCCCGTGACCGATGGGAGTGAGACTGGATGGGGTGCGCTTGTACAGCTCGCTGTTGCCCGTCAGGGAGTCCCGCCTGGAGCCACTGCCACCACTGGAGTTGGCCACTAGAGGGAGACAATATCTACCGTTACCATCATCAATCAGCTGTGTGGTTTGGTCACAGCTGCAAGGGAAGTAAGCCAGGCAGAGTTAATGTAATAACTCAAGTAATTACATTTACTTGAGATACTTTTTTGGAAAATAAATAAATAAATAAAAATTTAAGGAGTATTTTTACTATGCAGTACTTTTTATTGCTACTCTTACTTGAGTAAAATTTCAGGATTCTCTAACCCACTAAATAAAAAAACATCATGTTTTAACCAAAAATTCACCAGACACAGACATGCAGTTTTTGTTAAAGTTTCAAAAGTTGTTTTTATCGAAAAAAAAAAAAAACCCTGATTTTAAAAAATTTTCTTTTACCTGATTTTGTTACTAATATGTATTATTGTCATTTTCATCCTTAAAATACCCAAATTTCCACCTCACTTTATATTTTGTTCCATCCGATGATGTAATTTGTAAATATTAAATGGTTGATAATTCGATCCGTTACTCTGTACTTGAGTAGACTTTTTACCAAATACTTTTTCACTCTTACTTGATTAATTTCTTGGATGGCTACTTTTACTTTTACCTGAGTAAAAACATGTTGAAGTAGTGATACTCCAACTTGAGTGCAATTGTTGGCTACCCCCGAATCTTGGACACTCCTGTGTGACCTGTGACACTTACTTCTCCTTACAACACATTAAAATATGTTCATTAGGAGAATCGGTCTACATTTTTTTGACTTCCTATAGCTTTATCTTCATTTCATATTGCGCAATTCAAATTTAAACAAAAACGGGAAATATAAAACATCAATGAAATGAAACAAAAGGTGTCCAGTCCTTCCTCTCAGCTTGCCTACATTTTTTAAATCAAAATAGCAACGTGTAGCTTTTTAAGGATCTCTTCAGATAATAGAAACAAGATCTGGAATGGATGTAATATTGAGCCATGTGTTTTCTATTTCTAAAAATAACCCCATTCTGTTGCATAAGTGTGCACACCCCTTGAACTTTTCCGCATTTATCACACTACAACCACTTTGTTTTTCAGTTTAAGATTTTATGTTACAGAGCAACACAAAGCAATGCATGAAAAGAGAATAATACAGTTTTCATCATATTTTATTCACATATATAAAATGTTAGAAAGTGCATTTTTGCATTCATTCCTACCATTCAGTGCCATATATTTGCAGTTCTGACTTAATGTTTTGGTTTTTCCTGCAGGAAAGTCAGGTTTTCTTGCACCATAAAACAGATTTTTTTTCCAGGATTGTGTCCTTACCTAGTAAGGAAAAGCATTCCCACAGCACAATGCTGCCAACAACATGCTAGGAAGGATAAGAAATGTTAGCTATTTTGTGCAGACCAGAATGCTTTCTTGTGTTTGTTTGCTGCATTTTCTACATTTTTAAAGTTTAAACTGAATTCCTGATGGCTCCTATGCTGAGTTTAACTTGAAAACAACAAAACGTTATTTACTAATTAGACGACTTTCGAAAACAATTGGTAGCCAGGAAGATTTTATTTAGGAAAGTAAAGGTCGTTACATAAATGTTTGTCTCACTTTTCCCGTTTTGCATGTGGGGGGGGGAAAAAAAAAACAAAAAAACAAAAAAAAAAACGTGAAAACCAGGAATGTTTTCCCCTTCAACCTAAATTATTCACTACTTCGTGTTATTTTGTTGTTGTTGTTTTTTTTTTTTCAGAAAAAATACGATGACGTTTGTGGCAGAATGTGGAAAAAGGTTCAAAGTGCGGCAATACATGTGGAAGACTCCGGAAATGTGGACAACTTATCCTCACCTGCGGTGCCAAAACCTCCCAGCGTGGCTCCCAGAGAGGCGCCGAGCGAGGAAGAGGCGGGCTGGCTGAAGCCCAGCGAGGCCGACCCGGGTCCCGGCTGGGCTGAGCCCTGTGAGAACAGAGAGGAGCTCTGGGAGGAAGAGCTGAGGGACGTGGAGCCGTAGAAGGAGCTTCCTCCCAGCGCGCCGCCAGGGCCGCCCTGCTGCTGAGGCTGCTGGGACGTCATGGCACGAAACGGGCCGTTCGCTCCGCCGCCCAAACCCCCATTGGCACCTCCGGCTGAAGCTGCTGCAGCTGCGACTGGAAGAGAAGCGACGCAGGGTAGATGAAGAAGGGATTTAACGATAAGTTGAAAGCTTATTTGTGTACTCAGGAGGTTCATTTGTGTGGCTGGTGCATCAAAACACAAACCAAATCTTGTTGTGACTGAGCAGAACTGACTGATGGGGGGGGGGGGAAAACATCTACTAACGCACCAGAAGATAAAATCTCATAATCCCCTAATTGCAACCTCAGGTTGAGTTTGACGTTGAAGATGTGTTTACGATCATAAAGGGCGATCTGTTGTTTTGTGTTTCAGCTCGTTTTCACGCGCTTACCTGCTTGTGCTGCAGAGGGGGAGATGATGACGGAGGCAGGAGCCATGAGGCGGACCGGTCCGCTCCTGGCTCCGGTGTTGACCACCAGCGCCCCCGTCTGGTCGTAGTAGGCCGCAGGCGCCAGGACCGGGTATCCTGAGAAATGAGAGAACAGACCCAGCATGGCTCAATTCGTTACATGAAGTGGAAGAACTCCTCGTTTGAATGTCCCTAATCGCTGCATTTGCATAACAGTACTGTAAGGGCGAATACATTTGCAGAGACTCGTTTCCATAGCAATGAAAGCCGTTTGAGAAATGCTGTACTAACCGGGGACGCCTGCCGCTAACCCCTGCCCGAAGGCAAGCGCTGAGTTTACCGCTGCCGCGGCAACCAGCTGATCGTTCTGCTGACCCTGCTGACCCTGGCTGGGGGTCAACGGACGCTGGCTTCCTCCAGCTCGCATCACCTTCACAAAAATCACACATAAAATGTTATGTACCAGAAAATAACTTAGATCAGGACTCAAGAAGTAAATAAAATGCTAAAAGCTCAGAAAAGCTACGAGTGTACACTTTAAAAATCCGTAAATGTGTATAAAATGGAAATATGTTGACAAGTATAAATCTGTAAGTTAGATAATTGAGGGAGAATGGAGCTGGAACAGAAAAAAAAATTAAAGATGTATTTTATTGTGTTAAAATTAAAATTTTCCAACTCTTGAAGCATTTTAATCACTAAACAGGAGCTGTGAGAGAATCTCTTGCAGCCGGGTGAATTTTTTTCTCTGCCAGGTAGAAAAACTGACCTGCTGCTGGTTCTGCTGACCCTGTCCTGCCGCCTGCTGATTGGCCGAATTGTTGGCTGCAGCAGCCTGCTGCTGGAAGAGGTTGGCAGGATAGACCCCCCAGGGGGTCACACCGTAGTACTGGGGAGGCATCACCGCAGGACCTGCAGGAAACGCGAGAGCGGAGAGGTTAGCGGCGGCTCTGCTTATGAAGCTGAACAAACAGAGATTAAAAACAAACATTTAGCACTAAAGCGATTCTTGGTTAAAGATCGGTGCGGCGAGCCGCGTCTGACCGAGGGTAGCTGCTGCTGCCAGTCCCGCTGCGTAGGGGTCCGTCCCTGGAGGAGCGGCGCTGATGATGTAAGGATTGGGTACGAACGCTGGGGCGAGACCTAAAACGGGAAAAAGAAACGGTGAGAATGAAGCGGTTCGGACTTTAAATAAATCGGCACCAGCCAGCAAAAATCTTAGTGGTACATCCCTAGATTGATTTGACCGTTGATGCAAATATATTCATCCCAATCCATGTTTTGCAACTCAAAGTGTTCGGCACCATGTTCAAGCTTCATGTATACGGAGGTTATTAAGCTAACGCAAAGTAATAAAACACAGTTGGAAGCAAAGGCTGAAGAATTCAAATGAGTTTTGCTAAATTTATTAGGATAACATCACATTCTCTCAGGAGGTGAAACTGATTGGTCACTTGAACTTTGTATTTGCATTTATTTTGCACATGCAAAATGTCAGAAAAAGAAAAAGAACAAAAAAATAAAACATTGGTCAAACACAAAAAGTTTCAAATCCAGTTCGAAGAGGAGTAGGAAGACGAAGCTTATTAAATTCTATCCCCATCTGCAAGGTCTACTAAATATCTCACTTTATAAATATCTACATATATATATATAATTTTGTCACAATTTCTACTCTTTCAAAATCTGTACATTTATTATATTAATGTCCCGTAAGATATCCAAAACCTTTTCTTATTCTATATGATTTATTACATATAAACAAATTGGTTTCGCCTCATCTTAGCTTTGCAAAAAAAAAAAAAAAAAAAAATTATTTTAATTGATTTTTTTTTTTTTTTTTTTTTTTAAAAAAACCCCAACATTT
>NW_015114110.1:118556-145683 GCF_001443285.1 Poecilia latipinna
TTTTTTTTTTTTTTTAAATTTCTTAATTAAAAAAAATCTGTTTTCCCCAAAATCACACAGGCAAAAAAAAAAAAAAAAAAAGAGTTCTTAAATAGTTTTTATTTTTGTTCTTTTTTTTAAGAAAACTCCCAACCTTTTCACCAGGCATTACACCATCAACGTTTTATAACTGTGCAGACGACGTTGGAACATTTTCACCAAAGACGAGCTGAACACAGCGTGACATTGTTGTGCATCTGCCGCGTGGTGCCAACACATCGTCAAACTGGAAAAGCCAGAATGTTTCTTGTCGCACTGAATTCTGCCAGGCGAGGCGCCATCTAGATTACTATCAGCATGTGTCTGGAAAAGTAAGAGTAGGTGATTATTGTGAGAAACGGATATGAAAAGTGGTGAGTCGAGCTGAAACGCTACCGAATCGATATTTGAGTGGCAGAGGACTTCCTATTCCTCAAGCTTTCACCAGTCGCTAAAGAGCTCTGGAGGAGCGCCCTCTGCTTTTAAATTGTTTGTGTGACAGCATTTTGGGAACTTGTTAGAAAAAAGAAAAAAACTAAAACAGCGGAATGACAGACAAAACACAAAGCAATGTGAGAGCAGCACAACTAGCCGCTAATGATGAGCAAGCTGCCGTCTGCTTCTTGGAGTATTGCCACTGTGTTAAAGGGATAGGTCACGGTTTTATTCAGATCGGACTGGCTGTTAGACCTGTGTAGCTCAAATACGTTTTTATATTAACTGAACATTCATCTTCCTTATACATGTGATTGTTTCGGCGATAGTAAAGTATTTAAAAGGTGAAGCAGTATTCTATTTATGAGAATCTCCATTGATTTAAGTGTCTTTAAAAAAAAAAAAAATTGGAGGTCTTGGATAATCTGCATTTATTTCTTTTATATAAACACTGTAAGTGCAGCTTCAGTGTGGACAGGTGAAATGAGACTTACCGATGTGAGGCTGCTGCGCAGCTGCCAGCGCGTACTGTTGCTGCTGAGCGGCCGTTAACTGCTGCACAGCCAGAGCGTTGTTTCTCTGAAAAAGCTGAGAACACATCGTCGCAGTTTAACATCAACTGAGGCGCCTGGAGAAGCCATCGTGCTCTCTCCGCCTGCAGCCGTTACCTGCTGCTGGTTGGCGTAGTCAAACAGGCCCACGGTGGGCGCAGAGTCCATGGGCATCTGAGAGTTGTAGTCGAACTGAAGCGGCTCCATCACCGACTCCATGGGGTCCATGGTGACGCCTCCTTGGTCCACGCCAGAGAAGTCATCAGGGGGTTTGGGGCCTCCACCGCCTCCTAGCGGAGTCAAGCCTTCGGGCCCGACCCCTCCCGGACCCCCCAGCAGGTCGCCCTCGGGGCCGGGCGGAGGCATGTTGCCAGGGGGACGACTGCGGGGACGAGAGAACGCCACCGGGTCAGTTTTCACGTCTGACTAGCGAGCGCTGCTCTAAACGAGACCGGTCGCAGCGCCTCTCACCCGAACTCCTTCACGTCGACGTCCAGGCCGTTCTGGACGGGCAGCCCGTTTGGGTTGATCACGTCGTTGATCACGTCGCTTTCACTTTCCGCCAACTCTTTCAGCTTCTCTCCCTCGAACACCGTCTTCGGCTTCTCCCTCTTCTCTTCCTCCACCTCTCCGTCTCGCTGTCCCTGCGTCGTGGGACGCGAACGGGAAAAATGATAAACACGACACAGAACATCCACGCAAGATTTGGAAGAGCGTTTAGGTAATGAAGCTGAAGGGCTCACATATGGTCCTTTTCTGAGGCAGGGGTCCAGCTTGTCAGCCGGGGAGGACGACAGGACGTACTCCACCATGCTCACCCCAAGGCCGCCGCTTTCAGAGCGCGGCGACATCACCGATCCCACCCCGACTTCGCCCCCGCCATGGAAGCCCTGCCCCGGCCGACGGGACACCATGATGGGCTGAGACACAGAGTGATCTGCAGCGAAAGGGACAGAGACGCAGGATTAATGCAAGGCTGTCACGATAACTTCTGCTGGACGATAAATTGCCCCAGAAATTATTGCGATAAATGATAATATTGCCATATTCAAACCATTTCCAACTAATATTAACGGCATATTGATGCAAGTACACGCTCTCAAAGATATATATATATATATATATATATATATATATATATATATATATATATAAAAAAGACTTTAATTTCTAAAGGACATTTAACAGTGGAACTGGACAACATTTGAAATATCCAAAATGGCAAGAAGTGCAAACTAACTACATCATACTTGGCACCAAAAGTTTGAGGGGTTTCTTCAAACGGCGGCTTTTCAGCGCTATTAAAGGAGAGCGTCTCTTCAACAACCGTTGTCCATCTCTTTATTGCACTCATTTTAATCGATCGTGAAATTAATTGATTTGCTTATTGCGACATGCTCAACGGGACGCAGCAGGAAATGCGCTTCCATAGCGCTCCGACCGCTTCCCAAGGGATTCCAAACACAGACGGCGCGAGTCAGAGAAGCACTTTTAATCATGTGTTTTTATTAGGACATAGAATCGTTTTTAATAGAAATTATACTGCAATTTCAGAAGGTATACGCATGATTTTTTTTTCCTTTCTGTTTTCAAAACATTGAACATCCTGTAAAATATCTTCAGAGGACTTCCAAAAATGCGCCCAGCCTCATGTTAAAACCTGCAGAAACATCTACGGTGAGGATGTTTTCTGGTGTGGCGCCACAGAGCTTTAAAGAAAGCAGAAAAATCTTTAGTCATGTCTACAGAAATAACTACTCTGAGCTGAAGTGAGGCAGCAGGATTTAGCTTGATTTCACTTTGATGTCATCTTTTGATTCAGACAGGGATCTAAAAATAAAACCCTGTCAGAGGTGGTTTCTGGGTATTAAGGAACTGTCTTTAGAGACAGTTCCTCCGCTTTCATTTCCATGGTTTTGTTCTTCACTGTACCAAAAAACAAACAAACAACGCTTAATACCTGAGGCACCCCACGCACTGTCCCTCCACTGTTCCAAGAAGATCCCTTTTAGTCCATCCTTCCCAGAGTCATCTGCTTCCCAGAATTTCTTCCCAGTTAGGAGCTGCTGTGGGCACACACGGGAAAAAAAAGGGTTACATACAGTCAAAAATAAAGGAACATTTGAGCAGAAAAGTAAAAAAAGAAAAAAAAGCCCACGATATTACAATTTTTATTGTAAAAAGAGGGTAAAGTCTGCCTGAAGGGCTGTAGGAGTCAAAGAAATCCAGGATTTCCCATAATGTGGAAAATCCAGGATTTTCCACATTATGGGAAAAAATGACTTTTTTTAAAACCGGTATCTTGGTTTTGGGATCTTACCAGCAGCCTAGATATATTCTGTCATTAAATCTTTGCTACATTTCAGCTACATGAGGAAAGACTTTTTTTTTTTTTTTTTTTGAGAAACTCTGTGACCTGTACATGTGAAACGAAAGGAGAACAAACGTTGTGTTTGTAGACGATAAAAGTGCTTTTTACAGTTTACAGCATTTTAAACAACAAATGATATAAAAAATTCATCCTGATAGAAACACTTCAAATTTATGAATGACTTTTATCTTATTGACTTTTACTTTTAAGATTTTAAGTTTGACTGGGCGTGTAAATCACGAGTCACAATTCTGTTTCAAGAATCTTTCCGAAAACAAAAGGTGCACAGACAGTTTGGGATTGTCTGAAGAAACCTGGACCTGACTTACCTCTCCCATCGCTCGTCCTTCTAGGGCCAGAGCCTGGAAGTCCTGATTGAGCTCATACATGGACCGCACCTGAGCATCAAAACAATGAATAAATTTTTAAAATACAGAGTCATAAAAACCATAAAGATGTGTGCTTCCCAATGAGCCTCTTAAAGAGTTACTCTCTGCCCAAAGCATGAAATCATATGAAAAGTTCTGGGTTTGTTTGAAGCTCCCTTCTGCCACACTGAACGTTGATTTTGTTTTGTCTGGAGAATCATGAAGTGCTTCTGAGAGAAGAGACCATTTAGGAGACAAATTGCATTCCGAGAAACAACTTTCTTCTTCTTGTTTTTGGCTGGCTATTGTGACCTTTTTCCATTTTTCTGGCAGTAGGTAGACAGGAAGGGAGCAGAGAGAAGAGGAGGAAGACAACCATGACGAAGACTACAGCCCAAAAAAAAAAAAGCAACTTTCTTCTGATGCAATTATCCAGGAAAGCTCCAGATGCCACGTAAACACTTTTGGGTCGGTAAACTAGTATTTCGATAATGTTCCTCAAGTCATTTTGTTGTGAAACCGGAGAAGTGGTTGGTCTGTTTTCTGGCTGTTTGAAGCACACATTAAAAACACTGCTTGTTGCTGTGCACTGCTGGTCAGCTAGACACAAAAAAGACAAATTCAATCAAATATGTACACACCTGACTGTCATGGATGTTGTCTCCAGTGGGCCAGCGGTGTTTGCCGGGCTGCTCGCCATGCTGCCGCTGGAAGAAATAATCTACCATGGCATCATCCTGGGAACGTCCAGCGCCCGCCACACCCTTCGGTTAAAACACCGACAGAGATCGTTACCGCCATATTGTGATAAAATTGGCAGAAATCGGAGCTTCTGTGAGCACAAACGTGTGGAATATGACTCCAGAGAAAATAAGTGAAGCAAAATTGAAATCCAAAATTCTCTATAACTACGGGACAAGAGGACAAAAAATATTTACGGCTCAATAACCAGGTCAGGTTTTCATCAATTACAAAACACACATTTCATTGTGTAAACTTTGGGCTCACTGAACAATTTGAGTGCAACAAATGTCGACCCTGGATGATTCCTTTATCTAGGCAGAAATTTTTGAAAATGACACAAAGGAGGAGTTAAAATTTTATTTCCACTTATGCATCAAAACATACGACCTTAACCTTCCTCTGATTTACTGGAGCTAAAATAAAGAACAGGAAACGGTTTCATTGCGTTTCACAGGCCGAAAAATTTAGACTTTTTGGTTTTGATGCGTTTCATAAACAACCTGTGCCCCAGATCTCTCATTACTTGACCTGCCGATAATCAGTCGGGGTCAACCGAGGAAAAATTAATCCACAGAGAGACATTTTCTGGACTTGCATCATCCGACCAGGGCCGCATGTTGACGCGTAAGAGTTTGATGCATTCTAACAGAAAGGAGTACTTTCTGTACTCCTTTGTATAGGAAAGATGACTTCTCTGCTTACTCATTCTGAGAGTAAACACTGAATTCCCCTGAAAAACATGTCTGCCACCACAAGTGGTCAAACAGCTCTGGAAACAGATGGACTTAATCATCCTCCTGCACACAAAGAATGTTATTAAAATTTGACTTACAGTGACTGCTGTTTAATGATATTATAAAAAAAAAAGTAGGTTCCTTCTTATGAGATAACCTAAAAGTGTTAAAACCAGATCAAATAAGGCATTTAGCGCAGTACTGACGCAACAAGAGTCAGATCTGGTAACCACTTCTTAGGTCGTCAAAAGTTAATTTTAACATTTTGTTGTTTTTACTATACATTTTTGGCATGTTGATTGTCCTGTCTGACAACCAGTCACTATGGCTGTCAGAGCAACTAAACTGTGTTGCTCACACAGCAGCGCCTCAACCAACCCGAGGGAAACAACTAAATGTTTATAATCTATGAATTACTTTCCCCATTTGTGAAGTAATACCAACACAGTTTCTACAGCTCACCATTTAGACGGTGAAGAATATTAACTACACTTTGAGTACTTTTTCTACAAACTGACTGTGAAAAAGTCTCTAAAAGATGTTTTTATTTAATTGCTGATTGCTCTACAGAAGATGCAAGTGGTTTGTAAAGATAAGACGCATCTTAAAATGACAGACACAAAACGGATTAGGTTTACAAAAAAAAAAACAGAAAAAAAAAAAAACAAGAAGTGAAGCACATTTGTTGCAATATAATTTTTCAGTTCCATTAGAGAAAACCTTAATGTATATTTGATTTGTAATCTAGTGAGGTATAACTCATTTTCAGATTTAGTAATCATGAAAACCTGCATCTATTCCTAAATCTTACTGCTTGATGAAGAATCTGTAATGCTGTGGGAACGTTTTCCCAAGTGTCCAAGAAACCTTGCTTGAGTATTTGGCTTCATGAACACTCAAAGAACACAATTAATTGCATGATAAGTTAAAATGACCTTGATAACTTCCATTCTGATGATTAATAATTTGTTTTATTTATGGTTACATTTTTATTCTTCCATGTCGGTCTCGACTGCTTCGAAAAACAGCGAAAACATTAAAAAAAAATTAAAAAAAACACAGCTTCTCTGGATAATTAGCTATTTTAAAAACTTCCCGAATGTTGAGTCAAATTGATGCGCACTACGCTGTTACCTACCAACCCCAGCGAGCCCAACCCATCACCTAGCAACCCCAGCAGAGCTCCAGCACATTTGGCTGCTGGAAAAGACGAATTGTCTTGATGTTGTCTTAACCTTTCAGAAACCACTTGCTGAGTCATTGTTGGTTGTGCAGGAGGCTCTACTATTGCTTTTCAAAGATGTACGGCTGTATAATTGTGCATCTGTTTTCAGCCATTTTCACCTGCAAGTGTAAACGTTGAGTTGGTGGGCGTGGTCGGCAGCAACAGCAGCTTATTTGGGTTTAAAGTGACAAGAGGTCCTAAAGCAGCTTATTCTAATCGCTCATTAGTCTCATTTTAGATGATTTTGTGCAAAACATGTAAAGAGCATGTTTTGTTTAGCCCATAGACCTAACCTAACCTGTTCAGGGAAGCATGATAGGTCACCTTTAAGTTCTAAACTGGACTCTGAATAAATATGTAAATGCACAAGGAAGTAAATAAGCTCAACTTTCCCGCTTTCTTTTTAAACAGATGCATCCATTGATTTATGAATGAGCCCGAAGTAAAGAGGAATCAGAGTGGTGGGTATTACCTGCTGACTGGGGGGTGTGGCCTGAGGGGTCTGTCCAGTTGGGGGGGCATGTCCTCCGCTACTCAGCACCACAGGCATGCTGGGAGATGTACTTCTATGGTGGGGGCTGAATGAATCCTGCCAGAGCACTGCTTTCCTCTTCAACACACACACACTGCTCATTCCACCACAGCCTGTTCAGACACACACACACACACACACACACACGCACACGCACACACGCACACGTGTTAGAAGACGACTTTTGCCTACTGGTTCAATAGGCTGTAGAAACACATGTTTGATCTGTCCAGGCAAGTTTAAGATGATTCCTACTGACTTATAGGCTGCTATAAAGGCCAAACAGGAAATTCAGAGCAGCTGAAAAAAAACAAAAAAAAAAAAAAACAAAACAAAAAGTTGTAGTATCCCAACCCAAAGTGAAATTATTAAAATTTAATTTAGTAATTCTGTATTTCATTACGGAATCCGAGATTAAAGACAGTTTATCAATACATGTCTATATATTTTCAATCAATATCACTTTAAAACAGATGTCTTATATTGTATAGAAATACTGGCAAAGCTCTTTACAATGCAGAATGGCATTTCCGACCTCAGATCAATAATCATAAACAGACTATGAATGGGAATTAGAGATGCCGGTCCACAGGAGTCGACTAATTTTGTACCTTCATTTGAAAGCTGCATTCATAAATTCAGGGAAAAGCAGTTTTCTGTGCTTCACTGGTCAAAAATGACTGCATGGCAGGTTGTATTAAAACAAACAGCACAGAGGAAAGAAGCTCATTATACCACAGTGTTAAAACTGCACTTTTTTAAAATCTTCAATTAGTCAGACCAAAACTGAAAATCACACAGATTTGCAATATGATGCTGGCAACATTTTTATTTGTCGTCGGTCAATATGAGTCTGGTTCCAGCTCTTAATGAGGCTTGTTCACTTCTTCAGGGCCGGAGCCAGAGCTGGAACTGCAGCGATGAAAAATAAATAAATAAATAAATCTAAGTGTGGGGTACTTTCAGCTCCACAAATTTTAGGTTTGGCTTGAAAGCGCTGTTTCAAAGATAGAATAGTCAGCTGGAAAGACATATCAGCAATTTGACAAGTTTAGTTATATAAAGGGGTGTAGAGTAGTTTGGTATTAATTCTGTGAACCGTACTCCAAATTATTTGCGTATTATTAGTTATTTGCGAAAAATCACAGACTTTTCAGTTACAGGCTGACGTGTACAAAGCAGCCAATCAAAAGCAATGCACATCTCAATGGACACGTGATCAATATCGATAGGTAATACGTCCAATAGAATGTTGGATAATTTAACTGAACTCTGAGCCAGAATCGCACAGCATTCTGGGAGATGTAGGCAGAGGAAAAGGCTTTAGCTGCTCAACCTCTCAAGGTGGCATCAACTAACTCTAGCTCGCTCTTTGGTTACCTAGCAACAACCTGTTGAGTAAGTTGCGCAGCAGCAGTATAAGGTTTCATCACCGTGCCTCATAACTGCTTAAATAAAAACAGCAGCACAGAGTGAAAACTGTGCTGCTGAGTATTTAAGTATCTCAGGGTTTCCCCCGGTGTATTATTAAGCCTGGCAGGCCACCAAGCTTTACTTGTGCCCCCGCCAGACTAAGTATTGTTTATTTATTTTAGTGGCGGAGGGGAGGGGTTATGTATGCATTTTTTAAATAAATGTATATTTTAAGTTTGTCATCATTTGTTTTTAGCTTAGTTTTGATATTGCTGAAATTGTTTGTGTGGTATTGTATTTTGCTATGCTTTTTTGTAATGTTTGCAAGATGCTATAACTGTTGAAGCGGTTGATTTGAATTTTGTGTTTAATTTTGTTTTGTCTTTTTGCAATGTCTGTAAACGATGATTTAACTGTAACGTCTGGTGTGGACCCCAGGAAGAATTGAGGATCCTTACATACACAAATATCGGCATTGGTAATGAAAAAAGTGGATCGGTGCATCCCTACAAATCAACAGTGACGTTTCTCCAATAAAACAGTGCAGGCTTTACCAGGTGGACATTTTCATGGATGCAGTCGTTGTTCACTTACAGTTTACACTCAATAAAACAATGTGCCAGTGCTGGACAATAAAACTATTTCAATAATTTATCAACAAAACGGGTAAATCCCGGTGGATTGAGAATAACAGCCTTGTTTACCATTTTCACATATGAATGCATCACAAATCTCAAAGTGTTTGTTAAAGACTCTCTCTGTGTGTAACGTAATTTACAGTCTGGATTGGTCAGGCCGAGTTATTTTGATTAGAAGGTGGAGAGGATTAAATACGGCTGAGGTGACTTAAACGGTAAAATTCTTGTTTTGGTTTAGTTTAGATTGGAAGCTACAAATCAGATAAAACCCGATGATGTACATCAGGACTGGAACATGAACAACAGCAATAATAGAAACAATATTACAGCTTGACAACACCATAAATAGAAGATGCCCTGGGGGTTTTAGTTGGAAACAAGTCCACACAGAGAAGTAAAGGAATAAATTAACGTTTAAAGAGACTGATGGGTTTTTTTTTTTTAAATCCACTTTATACCATCTACAAGTGGGGAAGGGAAAAAAAATAATGTTTTCCATACAAGATTAATTCTTTGAAATGTGGCCCAATGATTGCAAATGAAAGAATAATATGATAATGAAAAGTTTACGTACATAAAACTGAGAACTTTGTTTACTATCATAATCACTGTGTGACCAACATCATTTTTCCAGACCAGAGGAAGATTTGGGCAAATGTGAACCAGTTTAGCCAAGCCCTGTAAAACCCTTTTTTTTTTTTTTGAGATGCGGTTTTCATTTAAATGTCAAATTTGCTGTTAATTTATGATTTAGGATTTGTCCACAAAAATAGATTATACTGAGGCGGGAACAAAATGAAGAAATAAACTGATTTTATTGGCTCCAGATACACAGTTGATTTAAAAGGTGTTTGCATAAAAGCACTGCCAAAATAATTTTACTAGTACATCTGCACAATCATGAGAGGCAGAGGGGGACCACTCTGGACAATGATTCTACCACTAACGCAAACATCGGTTTTGGCAGTCATGCAGGGCTTTAGGAGCCCAGATGCAACAATAATCACTTAGCATCTGGGTCAGAAAAAAAGAGCGGATGTAGAAAGTAAAGTCTCTATATAAAAAGAAAACTGTCCCCAAAACTGGCGGTGATACCACCGGCAGGAAAAACCCCCACCAGGCATTTTCTTAAAAAAAAAAAAAAAAAAAAAATGGAAGTGAGAAAGTCCGCAGTCCCACTCTTCTTTACAGGACGGTTTAAATCCATCCACAAAGAGGGTTTAATGTCCTGTAACAGTATCTCAGTGAATTTTAAGTGCAAACTTTGACTAGGCCACTCCAAAACCTTCCTGTTTGGAGCCATTAAGAGGTGAACTTGAGTGGTTTGGATCATTGCCCTGTTTTATTCCAGAAAAGCTAACACCAAAATGTTTCACTCTTGTCTCAGCAGCTGGCAGAATAATTTCCAAAAAGGTCTTGGAGGGCTCAAGATGTTTATTGGAGACATGTTTTTCTTTGGCCTTTGAACATTTCAACATATTTCGTCTACACTTTGACCAATAATTTACGTACAAAACAAATAAATTAGCGGTCAAGTCACAGGTTTCGCACAGAAGTCCAGCTATTATCAAAGTTAGCTTAACGTTAGCATCACAGAAAAGTGAAATCAAATGATTAAAGGGATCGACCTGATATTAAAGATTAATTATAGCCACAAGATGACAAAAACTCATTTTAAAAAGGTCACAGTAGGTACCTAATCCCTTTACTATATCTAATCTAAAGCTCATGACTTAAGACAACAGATTGAGTCGACAGTTATACAATTATTTGTAATATTCCAGCAATTATTTGCTTCATGCACAATCTGCCCTAAGTCACCGATTAGTGTTCTGGTTTCTGGTCCTCATAGTGCTATATAGCTGAAATGCTTTAGTTATGAAACTAATCCAAAGAAAAGTTTGTGGTGAGAAACAGCTGGAGATCAATATTTACCAACCATTTCAGATATTTTGTTTTTAGTGCCATCACAAAAGTAATCATGTGTCAGACTACAATGCTTTTTTTTTTTTTTGTCATTTGTTAAAAAACTACTTTTCCGTCTTTGGTTTTTCTGTTTATTTCTTTCAGCATGGGAATAACGGGAAAAAACAAAGGTCAGTGCCTCCAAAGTACAACAAACGGCTCTCTCACAGAGTAACTGTTAAATCTGTTCGCCTTTTCTATTTATACCAAACAAACTCGCCACTCAGCATATTGCGCAAATGAAACTACTTGGGGGAAAGAAAAAAATAATAATAACGCTATCTAAGGATGTGTGCACACTCAAGAGCGAGATTACTCACTTTATTTGCAAGATATGGAGCCAAACTAGTGGCTGTCATCTTCAAAAGGTCAGAGGTGGCCCGGTTACTTAATCAGGGGAAAGAGTGAAGGCCGTGTGGCGATTAAATGCGGTTTTAAAGCTGAAGAAACACGCGGGGGTTACGGTTGCGGATTCAGTGATGTGCGCTTTTCGGGTTTTGTTACGTTATATCCACAAAATGTAATGGATTTTAGTTGAACTTTTACGTGATTGACCGACACAAAGTAGTAGGTAACTGAAGTAGTAGGAAAAATGGCGCCTGATTTTCAAATAACTTGGACAATTTACCTCGGCGATGCTGAGAATATTGGTAAATATGGTGATTAGTGTTTGTGTTTGACATCGCTATGACGATTTAGTTGAGATGTGCTCCACAGCCTTAGTGGGGATGTATTTTTTCAGCAAGTACAAGGAAAGTGGTGAGAGGGCAGATGGGAAGACGGGTGCATCTAAACGCAGTATAGACAATAAAACCTGGAAGAGGCAAAGGTTCACCTTCCATGAACCTAAACATACAGCTGGAGTTGCAACGCAGTGGATTAGATCAAACCCAGACTCAAATTCAATCCAAAATTTGTGATAAGATTGGAAAATTCATCTTCACAGAGACTCTCCACTCTGACTGAGCTGGAGGTATTTTTGAGTGGGATAGTGGTCTAACATTTTTAAGCTGGTCCAAACACACCCCCGGAAAACTGCCTGTAAATAATAAAACTGTAAATAATATTTTGTTATCGCAAGCAAAGAGCTGCCAGAACCGCAGCAAATGTTCGATAATTATTTAAGTGCCAAGCATCCAGGCTGTCTGTGATTATGTGTTTATTCTAAGTGATGTCAATATCGCGTATTGCTCGTTTCCCTAAAATCGCGTAGCCCCTACTGTACAAGAAAGATACATCACTCGCAATTTTTAAGTGCATGTTTTGGGTCAACTTCACAGTTACGCACTACTTTGTGTCGGTTTAACATATAAAATCCCAATAAAATATTACAAAAGTTGATCTTTAAACTGTAACAAAATGTGAAAAAGATAAAGCAGTATGGCTACTCTTGCAAGGTGCTGTACAGGTCATGACACCATTAGCGGTGTCTAGCAGTGCATAATTTGTGTTTTACAACCTCTCCTTATCCAACAGGCTCTAATCTCACATTAGTGTCCCTACAGGCCAAGAAGGAGTGACAAGCAGTCCTTTCTAAACTCATCCATATATAGTAATTATCTTTGTGTGCGCCTGTCTGACACTTTAGGTCCTCTAAACACACATAGCTTGGATAACTAAAACCACCTTGAAACATATAGCCCCAAACCATCCGGCTAAACACCTCCAGCAGCTAAAAACAAACCAGCCTGCCAACTGGCCATTCACAAACCGAGTGCAGCCTTTGTTTTCCTGTTGCACTCTTCATTCAGCAACAAGGAAATGCTAGCTCTTCATTCCAGTTCTCTAAACACCCGGAAATCCAGCGCACACTGCTCGGTGTGCTCTCAGTTCACCTCGGCACCCGGAAACGGGCAGAGTCTCCCACAGTCTAGCGGGGTAAATCATTCAATAACCGGGCTCAATCCACCGCATTCCGGGCACAGACAGGGGTGTGACAATCCCAACCTGCGGCTAACAACAGATACTGTTTGATGCCTCCACACACAAACCACCCCGACACACACACACGAACCAAACAGAAACCGTAGATGCAGGCTGAAAAAGCTTCACGCTTTCCAGGGTTTCTTTTCGTGCACTGGCCTTCGCTCACGTCGGTTATCCGTGAGTTACGGAGGGTTCGCTGCCCGTGTCTACCAACAATAACACGGCCTCCCGTTACAAGCTCCAACCGGTTGCAAACACGGGCTTCTAGCAATGATTTTAACAGCCTCGGTAGGCTCACGGCTTCATATTTCTGTTATAGATAAACACCCGAGGGGTTTTACGTGTCTGGCGACCCGGTTGTCTGGGTAGATAAAGCTGACGCGGATGCTAACAAAGGCCCGAAAACTGTCTGGAGCGGAAGACCGACACAAGGGGAGGAAGGAGCCAGGCAGCAGAAAGGTGCACTGCCTCTCCAGCTTCACAAAACCCTCTTATTTCACCACTTCCTGGCCCACTAAAGCTGCAATATCTGCATCGGGGCGTCGATAACTAAAGTCTGGAGAAACAGAGGAGAGAGTCAAGCCGATACCTACCGGCGGAGAGGGTGGATGGTCGCGGATTTCGGCCCCAGTTTCTCTCTGACACCCCGGGCTTTCACTCCGACAACATGGCGGTTCGACGGAGGACCAGGCAGCAGCGCCGCATGACGGGAAGGGATGAGAGGGAGCGTACGGTTCATTGCGCCTGTATGGCAAGCCATAGCGATATCTAATCAAACCGAACTTACAAAATTGTTCTTTAGATATAAATGATACTTCGTGGGTTAAAGTGCATGACTAATATCCTCAACAAATGAATTAAACATGAAATTAAACATTAGCACCAGCGAATGAAAACATAACACATTAAACCATCATTCAAATTGATTAAAAAGGTGTATTTTGAACAGCACAAAAATGCTGGAAGGACAGAAGTTGTCCTTTTTATCACCTGCTCAAATGTTTTGGCACTTAAGTGCAAATAGTTTTACAAGCAAACAAAACAATCTCAAATTGTTCACGGACTCAGAAAAGCACATTCTGACACATGGCATCAAGTGACTTTGGTATATAATTTTTAAAAATATGAATCTATTAAATTGTCCGAGTTTTTATTGTGTTATAAATTTTGAGTCTTGCCTGAGCAAGAGGCTTCATTAAACTCTGGAAATCCTGTTATGACTTTTGGGTTTTACGTGCCACTCAATGGTTATTAGTGGCTTAAATTGCACATTCTCACATCTAGAATTTGGAGATACTAATCAACCTAACCTATATGTTCTATGTGGCAGTTATCCAGATCCACATATTATATCATGGTACCGAGAAGTAAAATGTTTTTAGTTTCTAAACTTAGCAATCAAATACAGCAGTCCTTTGTAGTTGGAATTGGCACTAGGAAAGTTGATGACCTCAATTTCTGCTTCAAAAGAGCTGGCACATATAAAGTTTTGTGAGAGTTTAATAAATAATAATAAAAACATATATATATAAGCTATTTACAATCCATAATATCACTGAAGATGAAGATATTTCTAAATATTGTTTTTCTTCCTATTATGGTATCTGATATCTGACATTTTTATTTAACCTGTTATAAATGTATTCTGGATAGTTACAATCAAATGTTTAGTTATTCAAAGTTGAAGTATAGACATTTCAGACAAAACTGCTGTAGAATAATTATATTATATTACTAATTTGTTTGGTAAAGCATAATGTCATTTTTTTCTAGCTGTGATATGGCTGAAAAAGCGTGAGGACAACAGAAAGCTGTTTCTTATGTCACTATTAGTAAGAATGATGAACCTCTGAAAGTCTCACAGTGGTTGGCAAACAAATTAGACGCATTACTGCCCCTTGTGGAAATATTATTAGCATCAAATTATGGCAAAGTGCCGGGAAAAACTATTACCTTTCGATTTGATGGCCGTATTAAATGATCAAGTGTGTTAATAGTTGTATTTTTGAATTTGGGAACATCTATTATCGTTACATTTTGAACATTTAAAATCATCTTAACGATGTCTGGATTGTTCTTCATTTTGCATATATATAAAACAAATAAGAATAATAATTAAAAAAATGTATACAGTTTATCCAGTTACAATGGCAGATGTATGGCAGATATGTAAAATGTTTTTTTCTTATTTCAATTCTGCTTCAGCTATCCATGCTTTCCAGACAGGCATATTGCGTTTATGTCATTTTTTTTTTTTTTTTTTGTTTTTTACTAATTTCAATTTGATGAAGGTGAAAAAGTGCTTTCTTATACTCAGTATGAATCCCATTCCGATTATAGAATACTCACACAAGCAATAATTTAAGTTTATCAAAAGGAAATATAATTTCAGAAGGAACTCTTTAATCTATCAGTATTATTCATTTCCTTATGTGTTTAAAACAAGAATCCACTAAGTCTTTGTGGTGGATTCCCCAACCTGATGCATTACTGCCCCCTTTTGGTAGAGTTTATAGCACCACGTCACTGGTGAAATTAGGATAAAATTGGGAAAAAATCAAGTATTGCCTCTGAAAACAATAATTAAAAGGCAAATTTGATTTATTTAAATTGTTGAACATTGATTTAAAAAATTCAAACAGTAATGTGAATTCCTTAATAAAATTTGTTGTCATGTTACACATATTCAGAATTAAGTAAATGGAATATTAAACGTTGTTCATTTAGATATGTATTAAAAAACAGTGCGACTGAGTAATGAAGAGTGGTTTATTCAAATTAAAAATGTACATTTCTCCTGCTGATGATTCTGTTTTAGATATCCGAAATAACAATGACGTACTTCACAGAACGTGTTGGCATTACACACGAATGGGAAAAGTGAAATCAATTGTCCTATGACAAACATGTAAATTATCTCCAATGTAAAAAAAGTTTCCCGAAATTTTTATTTTGTCCAGGAAAAGATTAATATTGGCAAAATGATATCTTCCCATTTATATGATGAATTAGCTTGCCATAGCCTCCAACAGAGTTAAGAGGGAGGGTTCACATCGCACCGGTCCCTTTGTTAAGCGCCAGTGTCTTGTCTGCTGGTATTGTTCGCCGTATTTGTTAAGGTTTTGTTTTTAACCCCATTCACAAAGCCGGTCGTGCTAAAGATTTGCTGTACTCGCTGCTGCCTCAGTAAAATAAACATCCCAGAAAATTAAATAAACACTAATTAATTAGATAAAATACCGTAGCAAATAATATAAGATTTGGCATCGATATCAGGGAATTATCAATTAAAATTATGTAAAGAATGTTGGGTATTAATTCCTGTTTGTTGGGTGGTGATAGAAAGACGACTCGTTGTGGCGGATACACAAAGCAACCGGGTCTCCACGGTAACGGGGTGCGTGCAGCCATGGCAGCGGCGCGCTGCACCGCACGGCCATCCAGTGCGTGGCTTCAGGACGCTCCGCTACATCTCAGGAATGTGAAGGGACGGCGTGGAAAAGAGAGGGGGTGTTACTCGGAGAATAAATAAATAATTAAATACAGAGACCCCCCCCAGCGGGCATTTGGGAATGTGCCAGTGTCCACCCAGAGACACACACACACACACACACACACACACACATAGAGGGAGAGGGAGAGAGAGAGTGCTGACAGTGTGTGGATGATGTAATGCGGATGCAAAACATTCCCGTTAATTGGGTTACCTTTAGAGAAATATGGGCACTTTTGGGACATTGACTACAGACTGCTTGTTTGCTTTACGCCATGGATAAACATAGTCAAAACGAGAGTAATGACTCATATAAATAGCGTGGAAACAGAAGATTATTTATTATACCCTGGTGGGCGATAAATAAGTAAACAGTCCAGGCTAACTCGTGGTGGAAAGAATTGCATACCAGATTACATTTATGTAATTACAGGGTAAAATGTAAGGCCAGATTTATTATCCACGAGCCTTATGTTTATGCAGGACATAAACATAGAGAGAGGAGTGGGCAAGAGGGGCAGGCAGAGACCAGCTTCCATAATTTATACAGATAAGATTAGAGATTTTTTTTTGATTCAGGATTATTTTTCCTTTATCTTTGTAATGCATGCATTTGTAGTGTCGCAACCTCCCAGACACATCCACCTAGCCATTTGATTTTATTATTTATTTATTTTCCTCTATTTTATCAGAAAAAAACCTCAAACATTTTTTTGGGAGGGAGGTCTGGCAAAGAGCCACGCAGACATAAAACAACTGAAATCAGGATAAAATGTGTAGATTCCTCTGAAAAGACATTTAAAGCTTTTGCAAGGTAGACCAAACAATTATTATTTTTTATTTATTTTTATTTTTTTCCAGTTATGTTCCTCGAGAGTAATCCATCAGATAAGATATTTCAGGACATTTTTTATGTTTGTATAGTCTTTCTGTGAGGTCAGTGAAAAAGAAACACAACTGCTGTCCAGCAGGATGATTTAGGGGTTTGATGCCGGCCAGAGCCCTTCTTCATGCTGTTAGCATGTTTGTATGTGTCGGTACTCGGACACATACAAACCAAGTCCAAAAAACATGCACATAAAATCCACCTTTTATGGTTGTAAAATTGTAAAAAAGAAAAAAAAAAGTTAATGAGGATTAAAAAAATACTCCTGCTCATTTCTTATGCTTATTTATTTATTTATTTATTTATTTTGGTGGTGGGGGTTATGCTGACATTTATTAAACTAGTGTCTGTGACGGTAAAAAAAAAATTACATTATGACATTATGAAAAAAAGTATTTTCTAATTTGTAGTGCTTAATAATATTAAAGTAATACCAATTTCAACATACTGGGACACCAGAAAGGATTGAGCCGCTAATGTTGTTAAGTGAAAAAAAAAATGAAATTCTCGAGTGTATTTGCAGGAACGGCTCCCACATTTTCCTGCGCACTGTCTCTTTAAGAGCCATTCCCGTGTACGCTGAAGATCTTCAAGGCTGACGGCTGACAAAGGACTGAAGTGAAACGGGATGCAGAGAAACAAAACCAGTCGCGACAGCACTCAAGTTTATTAAACCTTTAGACAGTCTCAGTGAGACAAGCGTGTCTGCAGATGACGACAGAAGTCACATTTGAAGTAGAAAGTGTACTTTTATTATTTCAAACTTTACTTTACACCCGTCGAGGTCTGCACCTCATACCTGTCTCCTTTATTCTCACTTTCTGACACATTTATTATTGGAAAAAAAAAAAAAAAGTCTCTAAAGTCTCCTTCGCCCCCCCACCCCTGTTCTGATGAGAGTCAATGAACGAGCTGCTCGGACTCGATGTCTTCCTGATACAACAAGGAGGAATACTGCAAACTGGCTAAAACAAGGCAACATGATATATACAAAAAGAGAGAAGAAGAGAAACAGGTACAAAGCAAAACAAATTTGCTGTAATCCCTCCCACTCTCTCCATGATGTGACCCTCTTTTTTTTCTTTTTCTTTTTTTCCTTCTGTAAATAGAACCAACAAAACAATCATCGGCTGGTTATTTACATGCACACTACTACTTCCCACCCCATCAAATTCAAATAAAAATACACACTAATGCCTCATCCCAAAGCCATCTGATCTGAACACATGCCCGACAGATATTCCTGGAAACAAAAACAGAAATTGGCACCTTTTATTATCAGGACATCGCATGGACGGATTACTGTCCAACAGCTGCAATACAGTCCAAAATAACACCAGTCACACGGAGTGCGTGTGTGTGTGTGTGTGTGTGTGTGTGTGTGTGAGAGAGATTATTGCACGACAGACTTAACACTCTGGTTGCTTGTTTGTTTAGTTATTCTGTACCAGAACAAACACTGATTTATGCGAGGCTGATCCTTTAAGGAGTTGTGGTTTCGATGCCCTCTCCTACGGGCCTGAGGTGTGCAGCAGTTGCAGCAGCATGGGAGGAAAGAAAGACGGCTTTGGGAGGAGGACTCTGCAGGACTGCTCTAGCTTTAACGTCACACTCTAAAACGACAACAGGTATGAGCTGTGCCTCGGTCTATCGCGCGGCTCCGCCCCCTCCGAAAACATCCACACACACACACACACACACGCACGCACACACACACACACACACACAGAAATCAAACAAACAGAGGCGCAAAGTGGCCGTAGAGCCCAGAGGACAACCACGAAGCACCAGCGCGGAGCTGGCAGTGGTATCACTCACACGCATATATAGACACACACACACACACACACACACACACACACACACACACACACATTTCGACTCGGGAGGAAGCGCTCAGAGCTGGCAGTTTTGGGTGAATCTTCTCTGAATTCCCTCCAGCTCCTCTCCGCACCGGGAACCGCTGGTTCGTGTCTGAGCTCTGTCACGTTCGTTTCAGGGCTGATTTCAGTTTTCCTTCCTCTGACACAAAACACACAGACACACGCAAACATGCTCACGCCGCCACTCCTCTCCGGAGTCTAAGGTCCGTTCCTCGGGTAAACTGCGACACAAACGAGTGAGTGTAATCGGGGGTGGGGTGGTGGGCGACCTGCCGCTTCTTTCTTTCTTTCCATCCACAGTGACAACTTCAGGCTTGGGCCTCAAGGGGGCGCTACCGACACTTAACCAGCCCTGGGAGGAGGAGAGGATTAAATCATAGTCAAAATTAATTCCCTTTGGTATAAGAGATACAGCGTATTTTATTATGATTTTATATGTTCAAATTAAACACATTAGTGCATAACTTATTTCAGGAGGGGAAATTATACATTGATTTTTTTCTTTCAAATAAATTATTTG
The DNA here is from genome assembly GCF_001443285.1 of Poecilia latipinna. NCBI lineage: Eukaryota > Metazoa > Chordata > Actinopteri > Cyprinodontiformes > Poeciliidae > Poecilia > Poecilia latipinna. The sequence continues at coordinate 138,259 of NW_015114110.1, forward strand.
ATAGAATTGATTTATTCTGTCAAATAAATTCTGTCAAATTTATTTGACAGAATCCACTAAACTCTGATCTTTATTTGTATTTTGCCTCTCTATGTCAATAGGTTGGAGAGCAACCTTTTGCTGCAGTTATGAATATATGTTTAAGTTTGTCACGTTGATGGGTTAAAAAGCGCAGAGAGTTTTTCCAAAGTTTGTCATACTGGTTCAGAAACATCTCCACATCTTTATTCCCATAATGCTCTCCAATGTTCGCTATTACATCACTGATGCCTCCTCGGTACAGCTGGATTTATACCGGTATCTCTGTTGACTAATTAAATGACTTCCGAAAGAAATCGACTGAACTGAGCTTTTATATAGGGAGAACAGAACAAAAGGGACGTAACAATACAAATACATGCTTATCTTTCCTTCTGTTTCACAACAATTATGGACTCCATTACGATGGTTCGTTATACATAAATCCCAATAAAATTCATTAACGTTTTTGGTTGTATTGTGAGAAAACGTGGAGTAGTTCAACATGTGTGAATACTTTGTGACTCACGTGTAAAGAGGCTGTAGCTGCAGATGAGAGGACTTCTGGGGTGGCTGGTAGCCGTACGAGTCGAATCCACCAATAAAGTCAACTTGAAAAGGCAAAAAAAAAAAAAAAAAAGGAAAGAGAAATATAACATCAATATCCCCAAGTGTTCTAGTTTAATCAGAATCTATAACAATAAGAGAGTTTATGAATTCATTTGACTGTATCTTGGATTTACAGCAACATCTACAGTTGTGCACAGAGGCCCTTTAAATGGATGGTTGCTGATTTTGTGACCAGAAAATGCATCTTTTTTTTTTCCCCAACAGCTGAGCAGTTTTTCACCTCTCTTACCACCCTGCTCCCCGACCCTGACGGCAGGATGACGTTTGGTCCTCCGCCAGCCTGGCTTGCCAAAGATCCAGAGGTTTCAAAACATTTTTAATTGACGCTCTGACTCTGGCCTCATGGCCTTACCGGAATGTCCATTTTTAAGAGTGTCTCAGAGGAATGGACCTCTATCTCCCTGGAGAAATAATATGAAATAGCCCAATAGCCAGTTTATTCTAATAACTCAAAATCAGTTCTAATAACTCAAAATGGGAAAAAAATCAGAGAACATTCCACTCAAACTATAGGCGACTAGATTAGTAGGTCATCGCACATCTGCTTTCCTTCAAAGGTGTGTTTTCTATTCTCTCGTTTTTTCATGAGTAGTTAATAGACTTAGGTCTGCTCCACATTTAAGTGATTTACCAGAGGAACCATTCAATCTGACCAAGCAGACTGTATAATATTTTTCATTGCACTGCAACTCATAAATGAGTCATAATTACTCACGAGGATGATGCGGTCATTTACTAACATCCATATAAAATGTAATGCTGAAGACGACACATGCTGATAGGCATTATTTCCATTATCCATGTGAGAGCAAAACCTTTCAGACTTCAGAAAAAGAACATCAATCATACGTGCTACGTCATACACCAATTTTTGTGTCTCATAGAGTGAGAATTAAACTCCGATGAGAAAGACCCGCCAGACCCACAGATGGCCGGCCCGACAGACAGCCGCTGTGGCGGTGGGAGTACTCCAGCCCACGTAATGCTACCCACAGACGGGGAGCTCAGATCACCCGGAGGGAATCCTGCGCACTCAGATCTCTAAGCATGACTCACGCAAGAGAAGACAACAATGAGATGGCATCTCTCTCACACCCAAAACCTACTGAGCGCCACCACCACCACCCCTCCCGAAAAAGAACATCCTCGGCAGCAGAACGAGTCGACCCGATACCGTTGTCACGACACTAGCAGACCCCCAGGGAGCACTCACAGCTGTCCTCGTCATCCTGGAAGACTTTGCTCACGTAGCAGGCGTACACGAAGCCGAAGAGCTGTTGAGAAGTTGGAAACATTCCAGTCAGAGAGCACGTTTTGGTTTAACAGTCTTCGAAAAATAAAGACAACAACGGGTGCCAAAGCAAACTTTAATAGGAAGTCTCGTGTCAAGACACTTACAGCCAAAAGGATCTGGATGGCCGAACTCAACACCTCGATGTACTGGTAGTCGAGGAGACATCCCGACACCGTGATGACGTGATGGTCGTCGGGGGCCAACCGAGAGTCCAGCACTGGCGTCACGAGGCAGCCGGGGCCGTGCTCCATCCACCACGAACGATGGAGGGACGTGTTGAAAGTCATGAGAAAGTCCCTGTCCTGGAAAGCGTCTGATTGGTCAGAGATGTTTCTCCGCACAACAAAAAGGGACTTTCAGAGCACCAATCAGTCTTCAGACGTAACAGACTTTTAAAGACTGGAGGGAGAGGTCTGGTATCTTTAAACATGCTCTAATTCTTCTTTACTTAGGTGCAATCTCTATGCAAGAAGGAAATCTTAAAGCTACACAGCAAACCATTGTTTACAAAAGACAGACTACATTCTTTATTAAATTAGAAACTGTTAAAGCAGAGGAACTCTGAAATTTTAAGTCAAACTGTGCCCATTCAAAACCTGAAATTGTCAAATTTCAAAAGTAGATACACAACATCACCATTAGGTTTGTTTAACCCGAATGAAAATTATCAATTTTATACTGTTTAGGCAAGTATCATGTTGCCGCTAAGACACATATATGTGTATCACATAATTCACTATCTACTGCCCAGGATTAAATCTCGGTGACTATGTTTTTCTAACTCATTCAGATTTTCAGAAACAACTACAATTATTTCTGACTATATTTTTGTCTCATGTTGTTAGTTTACAGAAATTTCTATCCTGGTTTTAGTCATTGGGTTTGAAATGAAGGATGACAGTTTATTATTACCAAAATTAACACCGTGTGAAAAGAGTGAATCTATGTTCATGGCAGATTAATTCAATTTCTCCTGGTAGAATTGTGACTATTTCCAGAGGAGATAAAAGATAAATTTTTTTTTTGAATTTTGAGATAACTGATTAATGTATTTATGGAAATCACAACGGTGATGCTGGAGGCTGGCCCAACTCATCTATTATGGACTGAAGCATTACTGATATTGATTATTTTCTGGTGTCACGACAGCGATACTGAAAGGTGAAACAGTTGTAACACAAGCTCTGCTCATTTTTTCTACCCTAATCATCTCACTTTCTCAAAGGAATTTTGGTTTCTTAACATAGCACATAATCTGAACTCTATGACTTTTTTTAACCTGAAAAACTGATTTGAAACAAGTGACGCAAAACTATTTTTTTTTTTCTTAAAATAGATTATATAAAAAGTAGTGAAATAGGCTTTTATTAGAGTAACACATGGACTCTCACAGAATTGAATGCGTTTACCTGCGACAGGTTTCCCACTTCCAGGTAGAAACAAATAATGAAGGAGTTCCATCCAACCCACAGGACCAGCCATACTGCATACTGCCAGAAAGACCCAATCAAAAGTGCTTTTATGAAATTAAATCAGTTCAGTGTAGGATGCTGATAGGGGCGGTGGGGGGGGGGGGTTTCTGGACACTCTAAAAATAGAGGTACTTGAAGCGCAACTGCACAGTGCCAAACATCCCCAGGATGACGGCCATAATGTGCAGGAAGTTGGCCAGGATGGGAGCCCACTGGTAGCCCAGAAAGTCAAACACCTGCCTCTGGAGAGCCGCCACCTACGGAGGTTCAGATGCACACACACAAAGGCCTGTCAGTGGAGGGATAATCAAAAGCACGCAGGGACATAAAGCGTCCTCACTTAATCAAGGTATCACACACGCACAGAGTGACAGGGACACACATATGCGCGAGGCTGCCGCAGCTGTTACCATGGAAACTGCCTGGAGCACCAGCCAGTCCAGGGACTGTAAAAAGGACCACCCCTTACAAAAAAAATAAATAAAAAAATAGCTGGGCCAAACTAATGAGAATCTATGGGCCAAATCCCTCTGCTGCACAAAAACTCATCAGCACAGCAAACAATGGCCACAATGAGCAGCTCTAACGAGGCTGCTAGGCACACTCACACCATGTCTTAAACATTATAAAAGGAATGTCTTAACACTTTACTACCTGCATTACATAAAACCTAAACAATACTTTTGCTGTCACAGGGATTTTAAATCCATCAAAAGTTTATGCAAATTTATGCAAAAATTTATGTAAAGTTTATGCAAAAGTTTATGTAAATTAGCTAAATCAGGTAGAATTTATCATAACTTTAACCACTAGATGGCAGCAAAGTGATGCAGGGTATGTGTTGATTATGCATTAACAGGCGTCGTGGTGCCTGTTAATGTTATATCTCTCTGTGACTGTAAGCTGGTTAAGTTTGGCCATTTTTCGTATAGTCGAGCTGGGCTGCTGCCCCAGACCAGTAGGAGCCGTTGAAGATATCTGGGCTCTGAAAACCTGAAATGTGTAGAATGTTTAAAAAGAATGAGGCTAATTTCTAATCAAGCTTTAAATATTAATGACATTTCGAGTAATTCAGTTTTCCATTTATACATCTATCTGATTCCATGAATGACAGTTTTCTATTACAACCAATTAAAATGGCAACATCTTGCCAAATATACTTGCCAAACAAGTAGGCCTGTCACAATAACAAATTTTGCCAGACGATAAAATGTCCCAAAACTTATTGCGATAAATGATAATATTGGTATTTTCAGACAATTTCCAACTAATATGATAGTAACAATGGAAGAATAATGCAACACCTTCTCAAAGATCAATAAACTTAAAATTTTGATGAACATTCACGCATTGGAACTGGAAAACATTTTAAATATCCAAAACAAATAAACAAAACAACAGAAACGACAACTAAAATGAATTCTGAAGTCTCCGTAGACAAAACTGTCTTTCAAAAAAGGGATAAATGAAACCAAAGCATCAGACTGAACACCAGTTTCGGGAAAAAAGGAGAGAGTAAAGAGAAAAACAACAAATCGAGCAAATGAAAATGATTGAGTTTGCTTTAGTTTATCTTGTGATTAATCAATTTGTTTATTGTGACAGGCCTACAAACAAGTAATAGAAACAACATTTTCTACAACATTCTTAGCATGCTCTTTATTAATTATCATTCTACCACTGTATCAACACCATCAGTTTTATTGTTGGTGCGGTAAGGAAATATGAAACTATAGTGTTAAAATGGACAACACGGAAAAAAAAAAATTGATCTCGGACACTTTTTATGGCACATTAATGGTGCTGTGGTGCCTGGTGACCTTAACAGGAAGTGGGGCCCCTAATTATATTCCGTTTAGGGCCCCGTACGTTCATGGGCGAGTTCTTCTAAAGATTCACATGATTTTGCCTACACCAACATGCAGAGGCTACCCTGTTCCCTCTCCTTCAGGGAACCACAGCCTCGCCTGTAATGTGGGATGGCGCCCCAGCAGCTGCAGCTCAAAGCTATGTGTGTGTGTGAGTGTGTGACTGTACAGGGAGGCTGGACAAAAATGTCTGATTACAATGTGTGTGTCTGTAGCACGCCGCTCTAATTATATCTTGGTGGTTAGAGAGGCAGTCTCAGCTGTGGACACACAAACACACACATGTATTAAAACAGAGCCGACCCAAGGCAAAAAGTGAACTAAGCAGCTGCTTAGGGCTCCCAAACGAGGGTGATTTATCAGTGCTAATCATGCAAAACAAAACTTCTGGTCCTTAATGTAAAATATTACATGTGAATCAATGTAGTCACGTTGTAACAAGTTTTAAAATACATGTGGAACAGATTAATGTAGTAAAAGTAAGCCAGCTGGTTTCACTCTGCGTTTTCTACCTCAAAAACAAGAAAACTAATTAGATCTATGACAACAGGAAAACATATTAATACAAACACCTGTCGTGCTAGATGTATCAGTTTTGATGGATGAATTTCTGAGACCTCTGCATCTTTAAAAAAAAAAGAAGTAATTTCCCTCAAAAACCTGCTATATCAAATGATATGCCCTCTAGTGGAGGATCTAAGTACAACTGAAGAAAAGTGCCAGTGTTACCCAAAATTCAAAGATGGCAGTGTGAACTTTCAAGAAACAGTTTCCTCGTGAAATGCAAACTCTTAATGTTGGAATGATTACTACCGAACATGAAATTTTTTTCAAATTTTATGTCCTTTAAAAAAAACTGTCTAACAGAGTCACACAGTAAGTAACGTAAATATGAAATGCTTTATGGCGATACTTCAAGTACAAAATTATATTATGGGTCAGTATGTATGTTTTATACCTGATTTAACTTCAAATTAGATAGAAAAAGCAAAAACGTCAACTCTATATTGTTGAACGCTAAATGTAATATTAATGTAACTATATCAATATTTAGATATTTTGTCAAACCATCTAAAAAACATAGTTTTTAAAGTATAAGATTTTCCTACAACTGTTTATTTTTATCAGAGTTTAAAGAGTTAATACATCTGGTGTAAATTAAATGTAATTTGGAGAAATGCAGGGATTTAAACTTGAGTGATAGTCAAGGAACATTAGAAGAGATTTATGTTGGTTACAATATGTGCCTAGGGCCCCATTCAGTCTTGGACCGGCTCTGTATCAAAGCATGCTCACTTACCAGCTGCAGTGAACAGATCACCAACAGCGTGCATCTGCCGTCACACTTCCCCATTTTGGAGGGCTCGGGTCGCGGCTTGGAGCCGCGGAGGCTCCGGGGAAACGACGAGTCCCCGGTCAGATCCAGACTGCCTTCCCGTCTCAGCTCACACCATTCCCGGGATGAACAGACCTGCACAAGGCCGCCGCCACCGCAGCCGCTTCCTCCGGCGCTTCCACTCACAGTGGCTGATCCATCTCTAGCCTCCGCTTTTGTCTACACAGTTCCAGTCGCTGGAATGTTTTCAGGGGGAGGAAAAGGGAGAGGTGATGAGAAGGAAGGAGGTGCTGGGGGAGTCCGCTTCACACCGGCCTGCTGCTGCTGCGAGGTCCGTCCGACTCCGAATCACCTCGGCCACACCTTCCGGAGAAGGGGGAGACACACAAAGGCACAAAGAGAGACGGAAAGCTGTCACAATCTGCCCCAGGCTGCAGACTGAAATGAACATCATATGATACCGGATCACACGGAGGGGGGGGGGGGGGGCGGCGGGGGGGGGGGGACCGACCCCGCATTAACACTACGGCTAACGGTCGGCTCCTCCGCCGCGGACACAAAGCAGCCCGCCCGGACTCCTCCTTCCACGGCGGGTTTCCATCCCATTCTCCCCGCTGGGATCCCGCTCTGCTAGGCTAGGAGAAGCTTAAAAATAAAAAAAATAAAGAATCAAGTTAACGGGGAGATCTACTCACCAGCACCGGCTCTGGCCTCCAACGTCTCCGTCTCGCAGCGTCTTTTGTCAACAATCGGTGCCTGGGTGAGCGCAGGAGGAGCCGGGGGGGGGGGGGGGGGGGGGGGGGGGGG
>NW_015114110.1:148909-156645 GCF_001443285.1 Poecilia latipinna
GAGAGAGGGAGCGGAATGAGGGGGTGGGGGCCCACAGTCACCGCGAGCCCCCCCCCATGAGGAGCTGTGAGGTTTCTGCAGGGGCGTTCAAAAGAACTACAGATACCAGGGAGAGCGGTGGGTACTGGGCACCCCTTTCACCTATAACGCTCCTAGAAAGTTTCTTGTGTATATTTGGTTGTTATGAGTTTAAGAGCGGACAGGCCGATCACACTAGCAGTAAACTTTTTCACATTTAATATACTTTTATTTATCCTATTGCGATATGGCAGCAACAGCGAAACAATTTACACATATAAGAAATTAATACAATATAGTCCAGAAATTAATGTGTAATATGACATAACACTAATTATTAGCGAAAAAAATTCTGTCTAGTGGATGACCACGTCAAGATGTTTCCTATGCAGAGAAGCTGATCACATGTATTGGTCGTCCATTTCGTCCACATAAACTCTTCTCAAGTTCTGAAGGCTCTGTCTCCTCTTCCACGCTCTCTAGTCAGTTCTTTACATAGATTTGCATTTGGCTTCCAAATGCAAAGTCCATTGACTGACCGGGTCAGCCGCCTAATGGGTTTCTTTTTGCTCCCTGAAACCAGCTCAGAGTTTCCATGTCTGTGTGTTTGGCATCAGTCTCTTGCTGAAAAATCCAATTCGGTTCCACCTTCAGATTATTATCAAGAATGATGCTGTAATCCATAAATCCTTCCTTTAGTTACCTGACTGAAGGCTGCAATAATTAGGACTGAATTTGTGTGTATGTCACTGATTTAAAATTTTAAATCTGGATCTGTTTGCCTTCTATTGCTCCTTGAATCCTTGTTGTTGTTAGCTATAAATTGATTTGAATAAAAATACTAAGCAAGCGTTTTTAGGATGATGCGCAATACCTTTCCACCTCAAAACATTGAGGATGAAGTCCACCCATCCATCCATCGTCTATATCTGCTTACCCTTGCAAGGACGTGTGATGGCTGGTGCCTATCTAAAAAAAAATAAACTCCTTTTCTGACATTCCCCCTTCATTGCATCATCCCAACAATGCTTCTCCAAGATGTCCATTGATGCCGTTCAGAACCACATTTAGGGGCATTGTAGTTAATATAAGCTAAGCAGATGCAAAAGCTCAACCAGGTGTTTACTAATTGCTGCTGCCGCTAGTCTGATGGAGCTTGGCTGGAGGCTGAAGCTCAAAGGCAGAGCTTTGCATAAAAAGGCGGTGCATTGTATGACCAGCCGTTAAGGCGTCAGATTCAAGGATTTCTCAAACATGCATGAATGAGTCAAAGCAACACTCCGGGTATGTTTAGTGACATTAGAGCACGATGTAGATCTCAGAAAAGTAAAATGTATATAATACTCCCCAATTTAAGAGATCACAAAAGTGGTTAAAGAGGTTCAGCCAAACGCGAAGAGCGAGTCAGTGTGTTGTCGTCGACATCAGTGTGGATTCCCAACCAAGGAGAGTCCAGTTTGTGATTATTGTTCAGAGGGGAAATAAAAGGCACACTTTAACAGCCGTGGTTCATTTCTGCCAGACCTCAAGACATGCCTCCTTCCAATAAAGTGGGCTAAGTCAGCAAACACGGGCGGTAGATAATGACCGCTTTATGAGCATGGAAAACAGCACCCCACCATGTAATAGAGTTATTACATTCAGTCTGTACACGTTAGTTCATAAAGTGAACAAACAGCGGACATAATCGTTAAGAAAACTGGCCTCTGGTTTTATAATGCACGCATGATGTAGCTGAGACTCGGGCACGTTAAATAGGTTGTTTTTTTTCTGTTTTAGGTTTTTTCCTCCCTTATTAAAATTGTTTGTGGAAGAAATTATGGAATGATATACGGAGGTTTCTGTCTTGTCAACTTAACCTGACATATGCTCCTACTTCTAATGCGGTTTTGACCAAAAGTTCTCAAAACTCTTCTAGATTTTCACTACAACTTTTGTTAAAATTTTGAATCTGACCTTGGCACCAACCAATTCATGTGAATTCTCTTCACACCTAGTTGGACTAGGCCCACAGCATGTTCCTTTTATTCTACTTCATTATTATGATTAAAAGCTTAACATCGAATATTGCAAAACCAATTAAGCAGTTAAGTCTTAAAGAGGCATTCACAATATAAGCTCAAACATGTCTAAAGATATTGGTCTAAGATACCCGCTAAAGCCATCACACATTAAACCTACATAGGGCCATGTAGCCTAGCTTAACTCCATTTGGGTCCCACATGTGTGTTTCAGGCTAGGAAAAAAGTCGAACAAACAATTTACATACTAGCGTCATTCAACCCAACGCTTATGTGTCTTAACAAGGTTTATACACAACATATTTCTGTCATTTCAGCATAAGGGCCACAGATTTTCAGCCAGGTCAAAGTCTTGTCTATTCTAGAAGTCCGTCCTGTTGAAACATCCAGCCGTGTCCCAGTTTCCATCCGGCTCTTGATTTGAGGTTAAGTCCCACTTTGTGTACCGCACCAGTAACCATGGTAGCAAGCCATCAGACTAACATGGTCAACAGCTGGTTTAGATTTCTATCCTTGAAGGCACCGATTTTGGAGCAGAGCCTCGTTTCTTAGTCAGCACATTCAGTTCTTAGTGATATAAAACTGGATTTTTTTATTTTTTTTTTTTGGTCACAGAACACTGAGAAACACGGTGAGAGATTCTCAGAGACCAAAAGTTTACAGAGTATCTCTGGTGTTGGACCATTTCTCATCGAGCTGTAAACCGATTCCAATGTACCCTGAAGGTCACGGTAGGAATACAGCAACAGAGTGACATCATCTGCAAAAAGAGACCCTGGGTTTCTTTAACCCGACACTCTTCATTATGCCTCTAGAACCTCTCCATGCTCACCTCAAACACGACTGGAGACAAGGAGCAGTTCTGGCGGAGTCCAACCCACAGTAGCAACAAGATCAACTTTGTGTTGAGGATGTTGTTTTGGTGATGTGTGGACTGGAAATCCCTAAAAAAAAAGGGTCCAAACACTCCAACAGCAACCCAAATAAAATCCCTGGAGAAACCTAGTAGGAAGCCTTCTTCAGATATATATTAAAGCTTGTTTGTTTTTTTCCCCAAACTATGAACAAAAATGTTCTCTAAAACAAAATGCACTCCAAAACAACAGCGCATTGTGAGAACTGGTAATCACATAATCACTGAAGGATTGTAAAATATTTATAGGAAAGCTGTAACTATTGGGAAAAGCTGCAGGATCATTTCTAGGGCCAAAATATGTGAAGCAGAAAACGATTTACTGTGTGCATGAAGACTCCAAAAACTCCTAAGCCTCAAAATGCCTAAAACAACATGCTATAATTACTCCTACTTTTCCTTGTTTGAAAATTATTTCAATGTTCAAGAAGTAAAGAATAAAAAAATGTAGCAAAACCCATAGCAGCAGCTTTTTTTTATCCCTTTGTAAAAAAAAAAAAAAACAGCTGGGTCTGTTTTAAATGGTAACCAGGACAAATGTAAATCTTCTCCCCCGCATGATAGTAAAACACTAGAAACAAAATGATATGACAAGAGTTGTTTTCACTGAATACCAAAAGTTTATTTTAAAAAAAGAAATAAATCAAAGTTAAAAAAGAAAAAAGAAAAAGAAAAAAAGGGCCATTTTTGAGGCTGACTGATGGTAATAAAGTTCATCCTGAGGCTGTTCTGAGGCGAGACGAAGCATGTAAAATAAACTCCATCAGTGCCCATAAAACACTTCCGAGGCAGGCCGCTCACAAACACACACACACACGCACACAATCAAACATCCACACACACACTCTCTACTGAATTTCTCCCATGTACAGACGTTTATCACTGGAGCCAGACAGCACTGCAGAGAGAAAACAGATGAGCAGCCCAATAAAATTAACAGATTTTATCCATTTAGAAGCTATATCAATACTGCATTTGGGGTTAGTTTGTGATCTAAAGAGGAAGATAAACACGTCTTTGATGCTTCAAAGGTTTCTGCTCTATAAGCTACAGGAGCTGAGCGACTCACTCACCGACAGGCTCCTCTGGGTGGAAGACCACCTCGTTGACAGAGCCAGCGTGACCCGGCAGCTTGTACAGGATCCGTCTGGACGTGGTGTCCCAGATGTACACAAATCTGGGAGAGGAGACAGAGCAGCAGAAAGAGTCACTTTACAGAATCTGCCCTGGTGTTTTTAAGTCTGTCCGCCATCTTTGAAAGGCAACTTTACAGAGGAAGAGAAAAAAATTCGGAAAGGTCTCTCATCTAAATCGTTTTTTTTTTTTACGATTTAGTAGCTTTTTCATAATGTCTGTGCAGACATATCAAACTGGAAAATACAGTCAGAATATTTTTATTTATTGTCACGTTACAATCACATCCTATTTGATTATTATGATAGAACGACACATTTTTGAATGTAAAAGAAAATTAAATTAGAAATTTTTTTAGATATAAAAATCTGAAAGGTGTGGCATGCTTTTTAGTGGTGACACCTCCTCAATATGAGTTTAAACAGAAAACTTTCGTTAGTTTTGAATATTAATGTCCAACCTTAAAAACAAAGTGTAGGGTTGATGTTAGTAAATGGTAATTGGACTGAACTTATATAGCGCTTTGCCAGTCATTTTGACCACTCAAAGCGCTTTGCATTAGAGCTGCAAGCATCTCACACTTTGAGTTCAAGAATCAGATCATTTAAGTCGGTTTCTCAATAGATACAATGGACAAATCATTAGTACCAATAATGAAGTAATTGAGACAACATACATGTATAAAGTATGCATATCTTAAAGCTACAGTAGTCTACAAAGGTGAACAAATTCATGTTAAAAGGAAAGAATTTCCTGAACTGAAAAATCCCTGAGAGTTCAAACATTCTGTTCCTACTCACGTGCAGGTTGATTTTGGATTCTGAAAATTTCATCTAATGCTCTGAAAAAGCCTTTATTGTTGACTCAATAGTTCTACTTTATTCCGTAATTCAAGGTCGTTGCTAGTACAGGAAACGATTTACGGTGTTGTCTGGCGGTTTGTTTGTTACCTGTCAGCTGAACCTGCTGCGATCTTACTGCCGTCAGTGGACCAGGAGCACCTCAGCAGGTTCTGAACAAAGAGCAAAACACGCAACAGGCTGCATTAGCAATGAGAGGTGATCTGCGACTCATTCAGAGCAGCAATTAGTTCGAGCATTTACTGACTAAATGATGGGTTTCTAATTACAAAACAGCTGAATGAAGCCTAATCAGTGTGAAAAAACTTCCTAGTTTTAGTGTTTAATTAATGAACTCTTTGACCTGCTTTACCTGCTAATAAATCAGGATTACCTTCTCGAAGTTGTGAATGTTACCCTGGAAAATCTTCACGCATCTCTCCTTGGGCGCGAACGGTCGCACGTCCCAGATCCGCACTGTGTGAAAGACGCGCAGTTCTAAAGCAACAGAACTCATCCTCCACATTTTGAGCCACAAGAAACCCAAACGCCACCTGTGTTGTCCATGGAGTTCGACAGGAGGTACGATCCCTCGGAGCTCAGGCTGAGTCCGGTCACAGAGTCGCCGTGGCCGTGCATGTTGTAGATCAGCTTGTTCTGACGCAGGTCCCACACCTGCACAAAGAGTGGGTTGAGAAACGGTTTTCACAAAGAACACACAGAGAGCTTTAAAGTAGGCCATCTGATGCAGATGGTGGAGATAGTGCACGTTTTTGAGGTGCCAGAGAAACGCCTCAGAAACGTGCACCGAGTCATGGTGGTAAAAACCAACAGCTATAAAGGGGCATCAGCAGGAGTCGGAGAAAACGGTGGGATTGTCAAACTTTTTTTTTTTTTTTCTTCTAAAAATACCCACAGAGTTTCTGGAATCTCTCAAAAGTTGACCTGTTTTTGCTCCGTTTAGTTCCAGGGCGGTTACACTTCACTCAACAGGGCCAACCGCATACCGGAAAAATAATATTTTCTTTTCGATAGAATTAAACTAATTGAAATTCAGACAAACCTGCAATTTAAATTGAAAGTTAAAATTAACTCTTTCAATTTTAACTTTGAAAGAGTTAAAATTCTACCGGCTGTTCTGTTTTGTATTTCCTCAGAGGATTACAGTGAGTATTGACAGGGCCTCAAATCCTGCTTTGTCACTTTTTCCAGTAATGATGGGTAGCCCAGGAAAAACATGCAATTAGAGGAAAAAAGATCAGAGAGCACAACATGCAACCGACCACTTCTTATTTTACCCTCCAGGATAGTTCTATTTGGACCAAAATTATTTCAACTCGCCCAAGTTCATGTTTACATTTCTTTGAAGAAATAACACATGTGGCCTTTTTTTTTTTTTTTTTCTCGCAATAGTACACAATGCTGTGATACGCAGTGGCACAGAATGAATAGAGAATGAAACGAAATCAGCCACAGTCTAAAGGAGTACTTTGAAACAAAATGTTCGGGAAGCCTGATGAAGACCACATAAAAACAACAAGTAAGAACTGAAAACTACATATAAATTGTTACATTCAAAAACTATTAAAATTCCCAGTTATTTACATCCTTCAGTTTAAAGTTTGTTTAATGAAACCAGAGAAAGTGCCAAGAGTCACTAGAGGTTAGGGTTAGGACTCACCCTGTGGCTGTTTGGAGCACAGAGTAACATAGTCTAGCCTCTTTCTCAACTGCCGGTCAGCTGGCTGAAATATGCCTGCCACACTTCTACCTCACAAGACAAAATAATCTAGAAATATTCAGTGTAACAAAAAGTGAAAAATCAAGGTGTAGAAAGTAGCTGAGAGACAACATTCTCATTAGGGCAACATTGTTTTAAAACAACAACAACAAGTAGGTCATGACTTCATTTCTCTAAATTAGCACATCAACGAGGTCATAACAGAGTTTTAGTAACCCGACTTCACTTTGGACACATAAACTTGTTTTCATTGAGGCCTAATTCCAAAAACAGATGCCTTACCTTCATACGTTTTAATGCCGCCGTCATTAAAACGCAAAATGGGTCCGAGAGCTCGACCAAAAGTGCGACCATTAGGATCGCGTTTGTAATTGCATCCAGTTATAGAGCACTGCGAGGTCGGCGTCCCTCGTTAAAAATAACAAAACCTTCAGTCACGTAAACGAAAGGCAACATCTGTGCAGTAATTATGGCTGTTTATCTGCCAGATGGTCCAAGAGAAAGGTGAGGAGAACCCGCTCTTCTCTGCTTAGCAGAGGTGAAAACACGACAGATGCAAAAAAAACAAACAAAAAAAAGAATAGTTTAGCTCAATGTTCACTAAAAAAACAAAAAAAAAACAACAAAAAAAACTGCGATTGTTGATTATAGTTCACGTTATTCCAACTTTAACAATATTCTATAATTTTGAAGCAGTTTGAATAACTGACGGTTTTCCGTTTTAAATAATGTAAACAAATCAAGTTTTACATTTTTCATCCATTTACTAAAGGTTTCCCTGAGGCCACCATAGTGGCCCGTGCCTTAAGAGGGTGATTGTCGGTGTACAAAAACTAACATTTTTCTCTCTTTTTTTCTCATCTATCATTGCTATTCTTCTAAAAGTGTCTGTGACATTTAACGTTTTACGCCTCGTCGTCTGAGTCAGGTGTGGGCAACTAATTAAGTGAGACTCCATCTGATTAAAACATAACATGGCATTTGGCATTTAGAACCGAGCAAATCCTGCATTTGTTGTGCAGCCTCACTATAACGCAGTTCACATTAAAATTCAATTTGAAAAGTAAAAA
>NW_015114110.1:159830-206031 GCF_001443285.1 Poecilia latipinna
GAAAAACCTGATTTTTTGGTCTACCCCACTTTAATATCTTTATCCATAAAATAGAATATAAAAAAAAAAAAAAAAAAAAAAAAAAAAAAAAAAATTAAAAATGCATTACTTTTTATCGTTAATACTGAATGTTTAATTGTCAGTGCAGCCATGTTTAGGATTGTTTAATATCTTTGATTTTAGTACCTTGATGTCATTGTCGATGCCTCCAGACAGAATCTGATCGCTGGTGTCATTAAACGTCACGGCCAGCACCTGGTATGTGTTCTGAAAAGTGTGGATGGCCCCTTTTTTGCGGATGTCCCAAAGCTGTTATGCAACAAAAAGCACTCGCATTTAATTTATGACCGACTTTAAAGTGCAAAAATGTGGTCGGGTATGCATTTCATTTCAATAGAAAGCAACTGAGCTGTCACATGGATTATTTAAACACCCACCTTCACTGTCCCATCATCACTGCCAGTGCACACTAGCTGGGGCCCCCGACGAGCCGGATAGCAGGTGTTAACAAAAGAGGTGTGGCCCTTCAGACGCTTGATCCTCTCACCGGTCTCGCTGTCCCACACGCCCACGGTCTTGTCTGTGCTCGCCGAGAACAACAAGCTGAAATACATAAAAACATATCACTGCCAAAAGAGGAATTTATAAACGTTTACAGCAAACATTTCTCTAAAATAAAAAAAACAAAAACAAATAAGAGATTGGAATAACCATCTCTGACAGCTGCCCACACCTGCCATCTGTGTTGTAATGCAGCTCCATCACTGCTCCACTGTGGCCCTTCAGGGTGGCGAAGTTTTCGCAGTCTCCATAGACGTTCCACATCACTGCAGCAACGTCACAAAGCAAACAATATGTTATTGACAGGAACAGTGGTCCGTCGGCCGCCGCGCTCTGGTCCACTGGTTGAAGGAGTTTAACTTTTGGCAGTTACTCACGTATGAGCCTGTCAAATCCTGAGGAGGCCAGCGTGGCTCCGTTGGGGTGAAACTTGCAGCAGTAGACCTCACCCTCGTGGCCTGACATCAGCATGATGGGGGCCTGCAGGCTGGAGGTCCGTGGAGGGCCCTACGGGAGCACAAACATTTATGGTTTCTGCATCACACGCGTCTAATTCATTATGATGCAAACACAAAAAGGATGTACTGACATTTTGCTGTACTTTTGATTAAAAAAATTATTTCCAAAGAAGGCAAACTGACAATGTTTCAGTGAAGATAATACATTAGATAAAAGCAAATCACCTCATTAATTGAGCAATCATAAGCAGACTTAGTGGTTCCCTAGAACAGTTTTAAAGTCTGATTGACTTTAAAATTCTGTAAGACTTGAATTATGTAAAGACACGCTTTATAACAGATTATTACTGCTTAGGGTGATAGTCAATATCCAGCTGATCATGATTAATGATCATGATTAATCATGTCGCATGTGTGACATTTAAGGCATACAACTGAACAGTTTAGATCAAACACATCGATGTATTTTTGTTTTAGATATTTTCCTGCTTAACTAACCAGTCATCTTCTATATAATTTATTTTTAAACAATCTCTGTGTTCAGTAACTGCTTTTAAATCACCCTATGAAAAGCTAATGCAAGTATCATTTATGTAAAAGAAGCAGATATGAGGACGCAGCAGCAGCTATGGTTCGTACCGCTGCCACGAGCTGCTGGGACTGAGCCGCCGCCACCAGCTCCATCCGGGGCCGCTTCATGGCGGAGGGAACCACCGCCATGTCGCCGGCTCTCTTCAAAGGCTCAATCATCCCGGAACAGCCGAAAAAGAGCAGAAAATCCCTTAAAACAAGGCTACAGTTTGTCCAAGAAAATGAATGGACTTTGTAGAACTAAAAAAAATGTCGACGGAAGCAGCAACAACGGAGAAGACGGAACTTGGAAATACTTCCGCTAGATAGAAGGCTTGTTATTGGTCAAAGGTTGAGCCGGATGCGATGATTGGCTATTCTGCTTCTTGCGTAGGGTTTTACACCGGATGTAAAACATTCACTGTTCTATTAACACGAAAGGTACAGCATTGACTTATATTTTTCTAGCCTTATTGTCCAAGTTAGCACTGTTCCTTCTTTAATAATCATAAATCTGCATGAAGTATTAGCTTGATAAGACTGAATATATGAATGTGAGGTATTTAAACATTTATGTGATACTTCCCGCTTCTGTGTTACTTGACATAATGTAAACAGTGTGTTCCATCGGTTATTATTTCGTTTTACTGTCTGAAATCCATCGTCCAGCAGCATTTAAAATTTACTCCGTTTAGAATCATAAATTTCGACGTATTTTATTTGGGTTTTATATGATACATAATACGTTGTTTTTAAAGGGTTTTACTGATTGTATACTCCTTTTGGGTATGCTTTGATTTTCGGTAGTTTTCGGTTATTGCTCCTTTCAAAATAACAGAAGCCCAGTCAGATTGGACAGAGAGCGTTTGTAAACATAATTTTCAAGTCTATCCACAGTAGCTCAATTGGACTTAGAGCTGCGTTTTATCTGCATGCGTTTTTATCTATTCCATTTCATTGTAATATGTTTAAGTTCAGTATTCTGCCTGAAGGTGAATCTGGAAGAACAGATTTTCATCAAGGATTCACCTTTATGTAGCTCTGTCAATCTTCCTATCAACTCAGGACAGCTTTCTATGTCCCTGCTGAAGAAAAGCACCTCCACAGCATGATGTTGCCACTACCATGTTTACACATGAGATGATGCGTCTAAATTTGGGACCTTTGGATATTTTTCTTTATCTTCCTTAATATCCTGTTCAAAATGTGTGCTTACAAGACAACATTTGGTCCTCTTCCAACCTTGTCTGTCACCGTTCAAACATTTGTAATTATCTGTAATTTTCAGCTATAAGTTTTATTCCTCTATCTTATTAAGATCAACATACCTTATCCATAGTAGAATGGTATGTTCTTGTTTATTTCCCATTTTGAAATGTGCTTCTGTTTCGGGTCTTATTTGTAGCCCAGGAAAACAGGAAGTCATGATTACAAATTAAAAGTTTGACACAGATAAACATAATATATATATATATATATATATATATATATATATATATATATATATATATATATATATATATATTGCATAAGTAATGATAATGCTTTGCTTTAGTTATTGCGTATTTTATTTGATTACTGAGTAAATAAATGTTCCGAAATTTTGGGTTTCAGAATATTCTGCTGGAATAATAATAATAATAATAATAATAATAATAATAATAATAATAATAAACTTATTTTAATACTTTATGCATTTTTTAACTGGTGTAAATGTTTTATTTTATTTCAAAGCTGAGAAAAAGTAGACCTCTCTACTCACTGTGCCTTCTGTTACTTTATATATTTTCCTCCCTCACTTTTAATGATGCTGCAAATTCTAATATCTGTTTAATTATCTGTCGACCAGATCTACCATTAGACAGTGGTGACCCACCCCTAGTTGGGATAATGTCTGATCGAGGTGGACATGGTCGTGAGCCGGCCGGATTGGATGGTCTGCCACCGCTGCACAGTATTGCCAAAGGAGAGGTGGTCTCTGTGCAAAGCTACGGAGCCTTTGTTCGACTGCCAGGTTACAAGAAGGAAGGTTGGTAAAAAGGGCTTGCAGAGGCAATTTAAAGTAAAGAATCATAACAGGGGAAAAAATGTTACAGACAAAGACAGATTTAAGATTTTAGGTTAGCATAACTGAGGAGGTGAATCACTAAAATAAACCAGAGTGCTCTCAAATGATGGGCAAACCATTCTTCAGAATCTTGTCTGCTTAGGGAGAAACTTCTATGGGACAATGTTGCTTTATGTTAACACAATCCAATTTCATTCATATCATGCATAACTTATGCTCCCCTTTCAAGAAAAAATATGATTATGTTCCACTAATCTACGCTTATGTGCTGATTATATATGTTTAAAAAGGAACACACACCTAATGTATTACGGAAAGCATAAGGAGGGAGACAATATAAGCATACTCAAGAAATATGAGAGCTGTGTGAAGCAGGTCATCTGAAATCTATATTTAGCCTACGAGTTACGCATGTGATGATGCCTTATCACTGGCCACTTTGGAAAATTGATAATGCTTTCACCGCTAGAGGGCACACTCAGCAAAAGTTTGGTTTTGGAGAAAAGTTAAATAAAGCCCAAGAGGGACAAAAATAGAACACACATTTAATTAAATTGAATTTAATTTTTATTAATTTAATCACATGAAAAAGCATCACTTGTTCACATTTACACACAGGACCTTGACTTTAAAGTAGCTGGACTCCTCGTGTCCGGATAGCTGAGTGAATGGAATAAAAGCCTAAAATTAATATGACATTCTTGGCTGTGATGTGTGGCTATAAACATCTCAAAATGGTATGTTTTCATCCTGCAAGTTATTTTTGTGTGACATCTTTATAAAAAAAAAAAAAGAAAAGAAAAAAAAGTGCTGTAACTCCACTATGAACAGGTTTGGTTCACGTGAGTGAGATGTCTGCAACCAGAGTTGAAAATGCCTCCGAGATTGTGGATGTTGGAGAACACGTGTGGATCAAAGTCATCGGGCGCGAGGTAACGACACACAAAAATAGCACAATCCCACACGCAGGTGTGGAATGTAAATCCAGCGTCACCGCAGTACGACCCTGTCTGTCAGATTCAAGGTGACAAGGTGAAGATGTCCTTCTCCATGAAGGCTGTAAACCAGGGGACAGGACAAGACTTGGACCCCAACAATGTTATGGCAGAGTAAGTGCTTGCAGTGTTATGTGTTTCATGTGTGTGTGTGTGTGTTTTTGCAAAGGAGCGTGTTATTTTCCTCTGTTTGTGTTTGCAGTCAGGATGCGAGGCGCAGGAAGCAGTTCAGAGATCACACAAGCAACAGGATCACCCTGGAGGCCGTGCTCAACACGACGTGTTCAAAGTGCGGCTGTAAAGGTGCTCCAGCACGACTAGAACTTGTAAAAGGAAGAATCAAATCGTGAAAAAAAAATATTTTTCAGACAGCAGCTGCCTCATGTCGAAGTTGTTCAAAGTCAGTTTCAGTTAACTCGAGACTCCTTTCAGGTCACTTCACAAAGGACTGTTTCTCAGCTCCGGGCTTGCAGTACGCTCTCGTGCCTGAAGAGGACGATGCAGAGGCACAGCAGCAGCAGCAGCAGCAGCAGACAGCCACAATCAGGCCACCGCAGGACTCGGACAAAAAGAAGAAAAAGAAGGTGAAAACGTTAAACTAAACAACACCTGCCCCTGCTCTCTCTTCCTGTTTACTCCTCCGATGTTTCTCACGTCGGCCGTCTGACGGCTCATGTGATCCGACGTGGCAGGAGCATCATGACAGCTCCTGTTTTATGCTGCTTTGACAGAAAAGCTGTGTGACCCAGTTTTGAGGTAATGAAACTGCTGTCAGTTTTCTGTACGTATCTGCAGCCTCAACGTTCAGATTTCCTTTCACGGTGCCTTGAGGAACTCCTCGAGGCTCTTTGGACTTTGTCACTTTTTGACAAATTACAACCACAAGCCTTGATGGGCTTCGTTGTGATTTTGAGTGTTTCCTAAATGTGAAGTAACAGGAAAATGATAGGATCTTTTAGAAAAAGAAATCGCAGCATGCATTTGTTTCCAGCTCCGCTGCAGTAATACTTGTGGAACGACATTTCCAGTTACAGCTGCAAATCATTTTATGGTATGCCTGCTTTGCACATTTAGCAATCAAAATCTGCAACACTTTTCATATATTTTTTTGTTAAAAATGTTGTGAACCACGTCATTTTTTCCCCCCTTCTACTTCAAAACTGAGAGCTAATATGAGCTGATTTATCAGTTTAATAAAATAAATTCCGTGATGTTTTTGTAACAAGGGTATAAATACCTCTCGAATTACAAATTTATACTTATGTGTCTGTTCTTCAGGAAAAGAAAATGAAGAAGAAGAAGAAGAGGGAGAGAAAGGAGTCAGACAGCGACAGCAGCAGCGAGTGTAAAACCAAGAGGAGGCGTCATAGCAACAGCCTCAACAGGCAGGAGAAGAAAAAGAAGAAGCACAAGAAACAGAAATCACACAAGCACAGCTGAGACAGCCGGAAACCTACACACACACACGCACACACACACACACACACACACACGCACACATACCTCTAGTCAGTCACGCCACCACTATCACACATGCACATGTTGATAAAACAAAGCGATAGACTTGCGGTCTCTTTATCTCGTCATTATTCCTTATAAACCACAAGCTAACTATAGAAAATACAGTTGTAAATTAGCAGGGTTTTTTGGGGGTTTTTTCACTTGTAATCCATTTCCTGGTGAAAGCTCAAAGGAAAATACTGTTTTGAAAAAAGGTCGTGTGACCATCCCCCGTCTGGCCTGGAGTAACCTCTGACGCCCACGGTGATACAAGTCTTCGCCTCTTGTGTAATCAAATATGTGTAAAATTATATGGCAGCAGGAGACATCCACCTTTTCTTTTTTTTTTTTTTAAATACAGATATTGTTTACAGCTATCCGGTTTCTGATGGAAATCAATTAACGAGACGTTGGGGGGTAAAGCTGACAGACACACACACACACACACACACACAGACAAACACAAACAGGAAATGTAATACCGCACGAGTGAACACAACAGGACCCTCGTATTATGGTGACATTCAGATTTATGTTTTCATGTTGTTGTAGATGCATGTATTTATGTGTGTATTTCCACAACCCGCTTCCTGACCTGCTGACTCCATTAAATCTGTTTGCACCTGTAAAGACAACAAAGAGCCTCCTGACTTCTCTTTGTTCAAAGACCTTGAAGTCATAACGCTGCCGTTAAAATCTGCCCTCTGGCCCAGAGTACATACCAGCACAAGGTCACATCCAGTTAATGTTTTCAAGCAAGGTGGTCGGTCAAATAGACCTGGTCATGCTGTGCCTAGGAAAAGTATTCACAACCCCTTTTTTTTTTTTTTTTTTTTTCACATTTTGACATTAAAAATAGCACTGGATGTAAAATTAAGTGGGATTTTTTATTTATTTTTTATTTTTTTGTTTAGATGTGAAGGAGAATTAAAACGATTCGTGTTTTTATTGTATTCGGTCACGTTTACTCTGAAGCCCATCGACAAATCCAATACAGAAAAACTGCTCTCAGAATCTCAGAATCATTAAATGGAATCAATACCAATAACCTCCAGAAGTCCACCTGTTTATAACATAATGTTATTTCAATAAAATAGGTTTGTTAGGGAGCACCAATGAGGCCAAAATTCATAATACCGTGCGGCAGAAAACTATAGCACTACACACTAAACATACTGCTCACGGTAAGAAGAGCGTTAATCAGAAAAAAAGACTTTCTTTAGAAGGGAAAGGTAAGCTGAATGTTGATGGGGAGATAGATGTAGCTAAATATAGACTAATTAAGAAAAAAAAAATTAGAAGCTGAAAATGACTTCTAATTTTGCCCTCCCACGTGGAGGGCAACAAGCATACAGCTACAGTAGAATGATACAGTATTTTAGGTAATTTGCAAAAAACTTGAAAACCGTACATCATTTTCTTCCCACTTCAGAATTATGCATAGCTTGCTCCCCTGCTCTCTCTTCCTGTTTACTCCTCCGATGTTTCTCACGTCGGCCGTCTGACGGCTCATGTGATCCGAGGTGGCAGGAGCATCATGACAGCTCCTGTTTTATGCTGATTTGACAGAAAAGCTGTGTGACCCAGTTTTGAGGTAATGAAACTGCTGTCAGTTTTCTGTACGTATCTGCAGCCTCAACGTTCAGATTTCCTTTCACGGTGCCTTGAGGAACTCCTCGAGGCTCTTTGGACTTTGTCACTTTTTGACAAATTACAACCACAAGCCTTGATGGGCTTCGTTGTGATTTTGAGTGTTTCCTGAATGTGAAGTAACAGGAAAATGATAGGATCTTTTAGAAAAAGAAATCGCAGCTTGGTATTGGGTCCTCACATAACATTTAAGTAAAAAAACAACAACAAAAAAACAATTAAGTTTGTAACCAATATAAGAATCCCACAAAAACCTTACATTTCCCATGGTTTGTGCTGCACTGACCCAGATTCAACTTTCTGCTTGTGAGATTTGACAGATTATTTCCAGATGCAGTGGTTTGAAACGGCTCCAGCGCAGCCCACTGGCAATAAATTTAATCTCAAGAATCCTCTTCGTTTCTTCTTCTTCTCTTGTTTACTCCATGTGGATCTAATAGACGGTCCCAAACTTTCATAACCAGAACTGTAACCCTGTTGTGAGTCAGTCGTTTTGTATTTTGCTTTGTCTCTTGGGAAGTGATTAACAACAGTTACGGTTCAAATTGCTGTACTTAAACATAAACAGTGAAACTCAAATTTTAGAGGGAAGCTGAAATATTTGCTTTTCAGCTACAATGAAAGAAAGATAGCGGCATTTTTTGAAAATAAAATTGGAGCATGTTGTTTACCAGAGTTACTGGGCTAGAGCCTCCAGCTGTGCTGATCTAAACAGTGACTGACCTTCAGACAGACAAATATTGCAGTAAAACTCAAGATCAGATCTGATCACAAGCTTCACATTTTCCGCCCGCTTTCCTCTTTATCTCAACATCTTCTTTAGAGAAAAAAACAGACTCTTTATGAGTATAAAGTGAACAGTTTGCCAGTAATAGCTAGTTGCATTTTATTTTGTCACCACACTTATTGTGGAATAGAAATAGTGACTGGGGAAAACACTAATTATGAACCATGCTGTAGTCATCTTTGGTTTACATGAGCCACAGAATTAACAAATTAATTAACAAATTTCTACAAAAAGTGTTCTTATCTCTTGTGTTCATTTTTTTTATTAAATCATTACTTAGTGCTGCTGGAGGAGGCACACAAGTCATGTCAGTCAGAATGAACGTTAAATGTTTTGAATTTTGGCTCTTAACTGATAAGCCACAACTATCAACATCAATACAAATTAATAAATGAAATATAACACTCTGGGTGTGTGCAAATAATAGCTTTTTGACTCTGATTGCTGAACTAAATCCACCTTTCGAGGCGTTCACTGAACTGTTCAAGAACAGGTGTAACTTGCTGAGAAGCGTCGGCTGCGTTACAACAACTGCAGGATTCCTGCTGGGAGTTTAAAAGTAAATCTTCTCGTCTGAACAGAATCAGAGGAAGAAGTCGCACCTCCCCAAGCTCTTAAGCTTGACTCAAGTTTGCACTAAAGCAAATAACGAGCACTCACAACACCTTGAGTCATGTATGTAAATGGATAATGTTCAACAGAAAGAACACAGAAGCTTCTTTGTCTTGGTTGCGAGTTATTTGGTTTACAAGGGGAACTGGAGAATTACTCAATGTAGAGAGAATGATACAAAATGTCTTTCATCGTTCTTTATTTTTCCCTCTAACCACCGACCGGCAAGCTGCAACTTGGCCAAAAATCCTGAGTTCACAACAAGACGATGATCAAAAACAGACGCTAAAACCGGAAAGATATGAAATACAAACGTAAAGTGTTTCTGTTTTCAAAAATCATTGGTTCATGCAGCCTTGAATCTGTCAGTTTAACTGAATGAAACTTTGTGCAAAGGATATCAGGTCTGTCCAAAGACTTCCTTAAGTAACTAATCCAAGGGACGTTTAAATAAATATTCATATTTGGCAGATTTTTTTTTTTCTCAGCTTTTAATATTTTACCTCGCAAATATCTGCATTGTTTACATTTTGATTCAGGTTTACTGTTCCATACTCCCTTTGTCTTTAAGCGCAAACAACAAGGAAAACCAAAGTGCTGTGCAACAAAAAGGTAGACAATGACAAAGCGTTCAACATGTTTGGAGCTGCAACACCACAAGCTCCACCACCTCTGAATCTGATTGGACAAGTGAAACTGTCTGGTCAACAGACCTGGAGGGAACTAGATTATAAATAAGAGTGCAGCAGGTCAGACAGAGAAAACGGGGCTTAACTTTTATAAGACTTTTAAAAATGCAAGAACCAAGAAAACGAATTCAGAAATGAGCTTTAAACAAGTGAAGGCAGCAAAAAAGGAAGTGTGTGGTTGTTTGCTTGTAAACAGAAAGTGCAAGAAAGACAATTTACAAAAACAGTTCACACATTTCTTTTTGACAGAATAGAGTTGATTTCTACTGGAAAAAGCTGAATTTTACCATGGCATGTTCCTGATCTAGATGGATCCTCCCTCACAGCAAAATGTCTGATAGACTGGTGGAGATAGACACCAGTCGGCCCACGACCCTGCAAAGACAAGCGACAATGGACGGTTTTCTCAGGGAGGAAAGGTCAACATAGTAGGACCTGGTGGGTATAAACAGTGTAACTTCAGCCTTGTTCTCATTAAAAGTCAGAAAATTTGGTGCCATCCATCTCTTAGTGCCAACCAGGAAGACAAGAAGAAGCTGAACATAGCTGTTAGCAATGAGATTTTACTTAACAAAATGTAATGTTTCAAAAAAAAAAAAAAAATTGTAACATCAATAAAGAAAAGAGAAAAGCAGAGACCCAAGAGTTGAGCCTTGTGCATCTCAGCAAAGGTGCAGATAAACTCTCTGATGGTGTCACAGAAACATCTCACCAAGACGTAAAAAACCAAATCGGACAGCTGAACCTCAGCTGGACGCCCAGCCGGCTCACAGCCGGGGATGTTTGGTGAAATGGATGCTGAGCTTTTTAACAGGCAGGCCACATGGAAATCAGGGTGAGTGGCATCATGTGTCAGGAGCAACTGGTTCACTCCGACAGCGTGTCTTCTCCCATCAGCTAAACACAAACACCTGTAGGAATATTCCTGAAACAGTCCTCCAGCTTACAGATTGTTTGACTTTCAGGAAACCTCCCGTTCAGTTGTTCCACCTATAATTAATGACACACATGTGTGGTGGACTAGTGATTACGTTGGTACACTGGTAGAAGAGAACTACACCTTTGACTTGAATGTCACTGAAATTTTCAAAAAAATTGCAAGTACATGTAATAAATTAGCCTAGGCTACTTACAGAAAAATGCAGCGGATATAAGATTTTCTTATACCCTGGAATATTTAGTGGCATTAAATTATTTTCTCTTAACTAGTATCCCACTGGAATCTGTTTATTTGACACCCTTTCTATATGACTAAACTTGGTCAAGGTTTTTTGTGATATCTTCAGTTTTGTTAGTTAGACTCAACTATAAAAATTTAACTATGACACAAACATCAAAGTCCAATGAAATATCCATGTTTATGATTAATTTTCATTAACTTCCAACAGTTTCCTCCGCAAACTGAAGACGTTCCTGCAACAGTTGTGGTTATCTTTGGTGGCGGCAGACAGGAGATGAACCATCTCCTTCCCTGCCCTTTTACCCCTTAACCCTGCATCCAGTTGGCTCCGAGTTATTACCACATGATCTGAGAGGGAGGGATACAAATTTAGACCTCACACCTAATATACGAATAGAGGACATAACGTTTCCCTCATCCTGGACGAACACTCTGACCAAACCTCTCCACACCAAGGGAAAATATACACACTCTGACATAGACACACAGGGTTTTTTTTTTAGGAGCTATAATTAACTTCAACTCCGGTACAGCCGATTGTGATGGAAACAGTGGTTGCATGCAGTACTTAGCTGTCAACTTTGAGATGTAACTAAGTATAGTTCACACTAGAGCCTTGTTGAGCAGGTTCAACAAGCGTTACATTTGTGTAATTAAGGACGCTATGACCTTGGAGGGAGCTGCTTTATTAAAAATTAATTAATCCAGCAGCAAGAGGAAAAAAGTGAATAACCTCTGCTTGACCTTTAAACAATGACTTAAAAAGCAACCTGTATATTAAAGAATAGAAAAAGACTGATTTACCCGTTTGTCATTGTTGACTTTTATTTCCAGAAATTTGCAAGGTTTTTTAAGCATTATGCAAAATACAGTATTTTTAATATGTATACATATATATATATATATATATATATATATATATAAAACAACAACAAATCAGCAGTTTTATTGAAAACAACAGCAAATTATTGGAATTTATTCAGTGTTTTAGTAGAGGGACAAACAGAAAAAAGGAGAAGTTTACGGAACAGGCAAAGTCAAGGTCAACAGCAACAATAATACTGAAGTACAGTAAAAGGGGACTAGCAGCCATACATGGCGTTTTCTTGGCCTCCTTACTACTGAGTAGTACAGAGTTTTGGGGCTTCAGCTGATGCAGTTCACTCCGTGGTGGGTTTTACTCGGCTTTCTCGTAGCGACGCATGCAAACCACGTCTCCGATTTTAAGTGTCTGTGGCAGAGAAATTAGAAGATTAAAATCTGAAAAAACACAACACCTATACGTGTTAAATATATTGTATGATACCTACCAATGTGAGCTTGTTTCCGTCAACTTCCCTGACCAAACTGGTCTCTTTACCGTCCCACTTCTGTACGTGTACCAGCTTGCCGTCCTCTACTGTCACTAGGGACTTTGGGAGGAAAAAAAAAAAAAAAAAAGAGAGACATTTAATACATGGAAATATGGAAACATAAATAAAGCAACATGTAGTCACTTGCTTTACTTGAGCACTTAATGAACTAAACAGACTTGAGTGTCATTTTAGTCTAAGCAAAATAATAAAAAAAATGTATTATGCTGACATAAATTAAGGTAAATTTTTCAAGCATTAGCTATGTTTCCATCTCCCATGAACCTTTGCTTTAAAATTAACAAGTTATCATTAAAAAGACACGCCAGTCAAAACTACATAAGCTTGGCAAAATAAATTACTTTTAGTCTGACTAAAATTTTAGATTTAAAGTCTCTACATTAGCTGTGCTAAGCCAAAACGATGTATATGTATACATTTTTCTATTTATGCTAATATTACAAATTAACTTTTTACTTAAACTTTCCTTCTGTCCTGAAGGAAAAACTATACTTATGAAATACCTTAAATGTAAATCTTGTAAAGAATACTGTCTGCTAAAAATGAAAAACAATGATAGCTAACGTTACCCGTGCTAAAAATTAAGCTCAAGTACATTTTAATTAATTGAACTTAAAATCTTCAGATCTTTGTAGCCGACTTCCATCGTCATAGGAAGGACCACAAACGGTGGGCAGAAAGTGTTTTGTTTCCCTATCCATCTTATTTTACAACAGTACTTATAAAAAGTTGCATCTGGCAACTTCAACGTTTCCTAAATTTGTAATTTCAGTATATTTTTCTAATGAGATCTATAATGTGCAACAGAAAAAAAAGTATTCATATCACATATATTTAAATTGTTAGCTTCTAGAGTCGATTACAGAACTGAAAAGCCTTTGACCTCTCACCTTGACCTTCCTGTCATCTGCGGTGGTCTCGTCAAACTCCTCTCCGACCTTAAAGGAAAGCTCCGTATTCTTAATACTGCTCTGGGTCTTCACGGTCACCGTGTCGCCATCCACAGAGATAATTGTGGTGGGTTTAGTCATGTTGCCTATCTTGCGTGTTGCAAAGCCCACACCTGAAGAAATACAGACAAATGCAATTCATCAAGGAAAGTAAAAAAAAACAAAAAACAAAAAAAAACAAAAAACATTTAAAATGCCTGAATACAGTTAGATTTGAGGCCGGCCTGCTAGTAATGCCAAGGCTGAAGGATTCTCCAGCCTGAATACCAATCTGCAAAGTTTATGTCAACAGTTTCCTGAAAACAATGATTTCAATGATTTTTCATAGGGATTTTCAGAGGAATTAATGTGCACCTTTATGTTTTTGCACAATCCCGTTACACTGCGCCATCCCACAGGGGTCTATACTGGGCCCCCCTTCTGTCTTTCTTAGCATAGGGTGCTGCTGAAGTCAATCTTTAAAGATCAGAATATTTCCTTTCATGACAACATGCAAATTAAGCTTCTCCTAAAAGTAAAAAAGAAAACTCTTAAAAGGATTTAATCATGGCTGGATATAAACTTCCAGTGTTTCAATTTAAAAAAAAAGAAATATTTGGTAAATTAGATTTTCAAAGTAAAGTTGATAGCGCTAACTTTGTGCAGCTGAGTTTTTAATGAGTGACTTGTTTTAGGATGTACTTTATTTTCCCTTCTTAACAGAGATGTATTAATTTATCTTTGTTAAATTAATACAAAGATGGCAGAGGATATTTTAAACCAGGGTAAAATGACTACATGCTAAAACCCAATAATTATGGGTGACTATTTAACAGCTAAATTGGCTTTAAAATTACACTTGGATAGCTGAAGCTCGTTCTGATGAAAAAGTCCAAAGTTAGGATTGGACGTTTTTAGGATCATATAAAAATCCAGAAGGCAGAGAGGAAAATGTTCAAAACAAAAATTGAGAGTATGAAGCAATAGCTGTATCGGCTGTTGAAACATGTTCTCCCGAAACCAATTCTTTTTCGTTTACAGATGATTTAGAGAAAGTCGGTGGGATCTGTTGATACAAGGTTAAGGCAGAAGCTGTGAATTTGGCCCCTGGGTGCCTTCAAATGGCACAATCTGTAATCTTTATTTGACTACTATCAGGCCTGGAGCATGTTCTTTAAACACAGTGGGGTCCCATTGACCCGAGTTCCTGTCTGGACATGAGAGAGAGCAACTGATTACTGACTTGCCTCTCAGAACGGGTGTGTGTGAGCATGAGGGATAAAAGAAGTTTATGTGATTGGGTAATAATGACTCACACCCTACTATACCGTAGTAGAAAACCTGCTCTCAATAAGGCTTACAAACAAAAAAAACGTGTTTGTGGATGGACTTGACATAGCAAGATGAGTCATTGATCCAACAACTGGGGTCAAAGGGTCAAAAAGTCCCATAGTTTCTGAGCTGAAAGAGCAGGCAGGTCAATGGTGGGAATCCTGTGAGGTCAAGGACCATCAATCTTCCTGACAAAGTCAAACAGCTCGTCACGGTTGTAAAATTCACTGCACCTGTTCCAGTACTGCATATGTGGAAGACTTTGCCGCCATGTTGTTATCCTGCAAACTCCATGATGTCGGAGTCATTTTCATATGCAACTCTCATCGTGGTGGCAAACAATGAGGAGCTTTTAGCTAGGGTCACACACATTATGCACAACTGTGTGTGTGTGGGTGTGTGCGCGCATGTGTGAAAGAATGAAAGGGAGAGAGACAGTTGCAGACCATTCATCGTCTTTACAGTTGGGGTTTTCTTTTCTGCACCAAAGGCGAACCCCTCCCTTACTCGCAGCTCTCTGGCCATGCGGTCCACCATTCTTCCTCCCCCTTTCTGGCTTTCCTCTTCTCCTGTTTGTTTTTTTTTCCCCTCCACACACCCACTCTTAAATCATATCCCCCCCTCTAATTATGCAATTAGGTTCCTCTCTCGTTTGATGTACCACAGTTATTTAATTTTACCCACGCTACCCATCCTCTCAGAGCGTTTAAAAGCTAAACGCAGATCTTTATCTTTATCTCTTTTGCCGCATGTGTTCACGTGCAGCGCTTGCATCCTCTCCCGTTTCGCACGCATGCGCACACGCTCGTATTGAATAAACGTGCACCGGACGAAAACAGAGAAATCCTCCTTACCCAGCTCTTTCATGTAATCATCAAATTTTTCGCTCTCCTTCAGGTTCCACGTGCCCACGAAAGCCTCGACCATGTTTGCAGCTGCGCAGTGAAACGAGGACGCGAGCCTGTAAGAGGGTTAAAGCAGTCAGCGGCGAGGAAGAGGAGCGGCGGAATGAGAGCGGAGGGAGACAGAAAGAGGAGAGTTTATTCCGCAGCTCAGGCCTCTCTGCGATCTGACTGGTCGGCTGCAAACCGGCTGTTCGTGATGTCACCCGCCCGGGAAGAGCAGAGCAGGAAAGGAGGTGGAGACAGTGCGCTGCTTGATACTGCATGTGCATGAGGTGATTTCTTTCGATTTTTTATTTTTTTTACCCCCCTGTTATTTATGCATTTAATTTATAAAGTCACTCAACTCTGACGCAGTGGTTTATTTAATCAAACCGCAGCGGTAGTGTTGGAAGTATGAAAGAGAGGATCACAGAGAGCCATAAAGAAACCCAAGCTAGGGGAATAAAGGGGTTAAAGGAGATGGGGAGCAAGAGGGTCGATCATGAATAAGGCTTCACTGTTAGAGACACAGACGAGGGAAGAAAAAAAAAAACAGATGGAGATTGAGCCCCTAGAAAAATGTCATGGCTGTCTTCTCAGATTCATTCTTGATCCTTCATCACTTGACAAATGTGTTTAATTCACATTTTTGTTGAATTGCATCCACAGATATCAGTGCGTTTTGTTGGATTGTATAGACCAACGAAATGCAGTGCATGGCTGGAAGGAAAAAGCACACTGCTATTCAACATTTTTTAAAGTAAAACCATTGAGAGTGTCACACATTTGTATTCACACCCCTTTACTCTGATACCCCTAAATAAAATCCTTCCTGAGATGTCAGTCAGTGAGTAAACCGAGTCTTAATTTATCCTGAGTATAAATACAAGTGTTCTGTCAAGGTTTCAGAGGTTTACATGCAGAATATTAATAAGCAAACAAGATGCAAAGAGAGCTTTAATAAGAAAACTGGTCAGAGTTTATATACAGAACATGTTAAGTAAGGGCTATAAAAAATTTGAGACAAGAGGGAAGCTTCAACTTCCAGCAGGATAATGGTCCTCAACATACTGGCATCGCTTTAATAATGGAAGGAGTTGGATCAAAGTATTTCTATGTGTCAAAACCCTGATCCAGATAAAAGAAAGATTTATTTTTCTCAGCTTCACCTTGTCTAGTCTGGCTGAGCTTGATCGATTTCTCGAAGAAGAATGGTTGACAATTTCAGACTCAGGATGCGCAAAGCTGACAGCAGTAACTGCAACAAACGATGAATCCGATTGGCTCAGGGGAGCCGAACACAACGGTATGCCACACATTTTGGATTTCTTTTTTGGGGGGGGTCCGTTTCTTTATATGTTGCAATGAGGCCCTGTTCTGTTTGGTCTATCACATAAAGTCCACAGAGAGTTTTGGATCTAACGTCACAAAGTGGGAGAAGGTGGCGGTATGAATACTTTTTTTTACCTGTAAGGGCATGACCAAAAGTGTTATTGTGTGTTTGTGTATAGACTTGGAAAGCCCAGGAATGCAGTGGCCTGTGGTGTTGAGGAGAGCTGTCATAAATATGAAGAAGATAGGGGCTCTGGAAGATTGGTGTTGCTATAGAGCTTGTTTTGCACCCACTACGTGTTTTTACTCTTGTGGAAGCAGGAAGGTGCTATGGAAGTAATTATCTGTTAGGAAGAAATGGATACAAACTTCGAAGAAGTGGGCAGACCAGTTAGCAAAGCATGTCCATTATGTTCTGACGACATAGTCGTCCATACAGTTGTCCTGGGTTTCACTCCTGGTATTGGGGCCATTTGCTGCATGTCTCTCTCTCTCTCTTTTTCTCTCTCCGCCCTGTTTCCTGTCAATATTTTGTTCAATAAAGGCCTGGTGCCAAAAATATTTTTAAAAGATTTGCTCTCTCTGAACCAAAGTCAGTTTGTATGTGTCTCATGTCTGTCCTCTTAAACCACTTGAGGGAAGTAGCCATTCATCAGAGGCATGGCCCTCTAACGTCACGCTGTCTTGCTCAGGCTGAGGTTTTGCACCAAAATGAAGATTCACATCAATCTGCAGGCTTCCCTACAAACACGGTTATTTATTGTATCCTAAATTACTACAACTCAACTGAACCCTGATTATTGGAGCTCTTCATCTTTGCTTTTCTTAGATTTGTGTTTCCCTTTCTAACCTAAACCAAATTATAACCCTAAAATCCCATTCAACCCTTCAGTCTGAATCTCTTTCTGATGAAATTTTTACCAGCAGCAGACTCACGGTCAGATGATCTCTAGAGGTTGTGCAATAATGACAGTAACTCCAATACCGCAGAGAGACGCACCAAAAGGGAATGGGTGTAAAAAAAAAAAAAAGTCAATAGTGAAAATTGTTACATCATCACATCACTCCATGTTATTTTGTCCACTACCCTTGCTGTCTCCTAGACTTGTTTTATTGCTGCAAGTGCGCTTAAAGTGACACGTATGTGTGTGTTTGACACAATGTGGCGTGAAGGAGCTTGATGGTTAATAAACAGGTGTGAGAGAGACGCATGAAAACATCTGAGGAAGAGCGAGAGGAGGTGAAAGGTTGACATTACTGAGATCGGGGTTCTCAACTCTCAGTCGTCCTTTTAGGTTTTAAAAGTTCTACAACACTGAGCACAAAAACCTCCACGTAAAGTGTGTTCGGTTCAGATGTGCACTGCTGAATGAGTAGGCAACTATTTTTTTCTCGCAGTTTTGACATTAAAATATTTTCTGATATAGGTCATTTGTGATTTGCTCAATAAAAGACTGAAATGTTAAGTTGCCTTTAGACATTTTTGCAAAAACCCAGGTGACGATAGTCTAAATTTGTAAGCTTAAACTGAATTAAGTGGGAAAGAAACTCGTTAAAAAGGCTGCTTTTCCTTGTGGACTCCACATGAAAAATCCCAAGAAAAGCATCAAGAAGAGAACTGCGGACTTCAAAAAGGAGAAGGGTGCTCCATGCACTTGTTTAAATAATTAAATGGATGTATAACCAGGATAACAATTTCTCTCCAGAGAACCCCTTTTTTTCAGAAAATGGTTGAGCTGTGTGACCCAGAGACTGCAATAATTTGGTGCTAAAATACAAACTGGCCTGCAGTGAAGAAAGTCTGCATTAGTCTGAAAGGCCACTCAGTGAGGAAGAAGACATGGCCCTAAAAGCAACATAAAAAGTCACATGGACTCAGAGTCAAGGGCTTCCATTTCTGAAGACATATCCTGTGGTATGATGAAACTTAAACTTAAGTGTTGCTCCATGCTGACCATTGCTGCAATTAAAAAAAAAAAAAAAAACTGGGAACTTGTACAGACCTGGAAGCATCTGGTTGTGTCAGTGTTTTTCCACAGGAGGGACTGTTGCATCTACAAAAAATATGACATAATAAGAGATTAAGATTATGTGGAAACAGCGGAAGTTAAACACAAATGGTGGATAATGACCATCGATGACAGCCAAATTAATTTGCAAACAAAGTCACTGTCATGGAGTGGTCAACCTTAAAGGTCTGATATTCATCCCATTGAAAATCCGACCTGAAAAGGTTTGTGGGAGCAATAGAGCCTTAAAATCTGACCCAGTTACATCGACTCTGTGAGGAGGAACAAGCCGAAATTACAGCAAGAAGAAGAAATTTAGTTCAATTTCAATTCTGACAGTGAAAAAAAACTGTTGGCGTTCATTTATGCAGTGTATGCAAACATCTATTTTCTCTCTAAGTGTGTGCTACTGATGAATATAAATACATTTTCACCTTTCAGTTGACTCTAAATTTGACAAAAGTGGGTGGAATAAACATCCACGCTGCTTTAGTTAAAGTGAGCACGTTCTCAGGCTGTCAGTAGCTTCACGAATGTGTTTCAACATGTGTGTGGGTGTGTGTTTGATCTTTTGTCAATCGCATGACAAAGTACTTTGAGGTTACAGGCTGGCCTTAAGTCAAACTGAAATGGATTTTCTCCTGATGCCTTTGAATATCCTCTTTGTGAAAGGTTACTCGCCGTGCATTCTGTGAACTTTGGCAATCTCACATAAGACATGGAAATTTATTGCTTTATGAGCGCTACCCAGTACGCGGAAAAACGTAGATAATGGGCTAAGATTTACATTAACTAATGTAACGTACCGAGCTGTTTGTGACCACTGCAAGCCCCAGCGTATCAGCTTGTATTGAAACAGATATGCTCCACTTGAGCTGGGAGTACATGATAAAATATGCTTTTCTCTGCAGATTCCTGGTGAAACTGTTGGTTGTTGATGCGATTATAGCCGCCACATATGCGATAATCTTGCAATAAATGAAGATATAAACATAACCGTAATTATTTCACTGAGATTTTATGAAATATA
This sequence comes from Poecilia latipinna, assembly GCF_001443285.1. Taxonomy (NCBI): domain Eukaryota; kingdom Metazoa; phylum Chordata; class Actinopteri; order Cyprinodontiformes; family Poeciliidae; genus Poecilia; species Poecilia latipinna. The sequence goes on from NW_015114110.1 coordinate 179,790, forward strand.
TATATATATATATATATATATATATATATATATATATATATATATATATGTATATATAGAAGGGTTATGAGAAATGGGAAGATTATTTGAGTTATGATGAAAAAGGGGTATGATTATACAAGTTAAACTTCCTGATACTCCTTTTCAGACTCACAGTCACCGAACATGTGGTGTATTTACATGTCCTTGAGTACGTATATTTGGTAGCAAGGTATTGCGCTCTCTTAGAAAAATGAATGTTTCAGCACGTTGCCCCGCTGAAAGACGAACCTCCAGCAATGTCTCAGAGCTTGAGCTATTTTGCAAAGAAGGGTGGCCAACATTTTAGTGTCTTTGAGTACAGAACTGAAAGAGACAGACTCCTACAGATCTGCATCTGCAATGGGAGCTAAAGGAGGTTGTGCAAAAATATTTACCCAGAAAGGCTTAATGCAAATGAGTGTCACACTTCTTAGATTTTTATTTGTAAAGAAAATGGACTCATCTCCCATTTTGGTTTTATCCAGTACCTGGAATTACTCTATCAGAGAAAAACCCCTAAACAAAATACAAAGAAGTTTATTGCTGTAATGTGAAGAAGTCAAGGGAGTAGCAAATATAATCCAGCAGAAACTCACATAGCATGTTTTGCCTTGAGCACAGTAGGACCTCATCAAAGTCGCCTTTCGGCAGACACAGGCATAAAGCCAGGAAGGCCTTTCTTGCAGAAGGTTGCTGGATCCCTCAAGAGCCAAAGGAAGAGCATGGAGATCATACAACCAGGAATGTTGATATTCCTTCCAGATGTCTTACAGTTTTCCTGCGCATCTTTGTGGGACTGTGTAACACATGAGTGAGTTGACACCCTTTTCTAACACTAATTTATTTTCATGCTTTTTTTTTTTTTCTTTGTAACCAAACATCCGTTGTCGTTTTTCCTCCATGTGTCCATCTGGAGGTGAAGCAATTAAGAGAGTTAATTTCATCAATGAGGTTCAACGAGATGAACATCGTCATGTTTCTACATGGGTTGGACTGCATAATGAAAGTTTTAAACTGATGTTTATCCAAAGTGACTGAGTAGACCGCACCCTGACGTAATCTTTTATTTATTGAGGAGTTTCATTTCTCATGTGAAATGCTTCCTCAGAACAAAAACAACCTAAGAGTTGGGCAGTACGAGGCTTACTGTAAAGCCACCCAATTGGTTAAAAGTTCATTTTATTAAAGTGCCTTGCAAACGTATTCATACTTCTCAAAGTTTTTTATATATATATATATATATATATATATATATATATATATATATATATATATATATATATATATATATATATATATATATATATAAACATATATATATGTTTTTCATGCTGCAAGCACATTCTTGAAGCTACAAATTATTCTTTAGAGGCCTATAGCTGGTTACTGTGAAGTGGTAGGACAAGGATTTCAAAACTGTTTTCAAATACAAACTCGAACACGGTAGGATGTATTTATATTTTTAGATTTTTGTATGTGAAATATTCCACTGTAACTCTGGCTTCATGATTAAGTTCCTACTGCTCTTGGAATTAGGTTTTGGCCATGACTGGGCCATTCAGGAAGATGATGCACTGACCTAAACTATTTTCTGTTTTCGCTGGCTGTTTTTTTAAGGATTGTTCTCCTGCTGGAAAATTGACCTTTACCCCAATCTTTGGTATTTTACTCCCTCTACCAGATTTTCTTGCAGGATTTTCCTTGCTTTTATCTTCATCCAACTTCCCAATGCTTCTTGTGACACTGTTTCTTATCTAATATTCTCTTAAAAACATTTAAATAGAGGTGATGTTGACTACAAAGCGAAACAAGTCTTATCGCCTCTATTTGGAACTGTGAGCACCACGGCGTTCCTGTATTTTGATGTATCACGCCTCATTTGGCTGTGACGTGGATGGTGCTTTTGAATCATGTTCTTCAAAAACGGTGCAGGTTCACTGAACATCTGATCCGTTCACACTCCTTTCTGTACCGTTGTGAAAGAGTAACTGCATAAACTGCTGCTTTAGTAAATGTCAAAAGTTAAATCTAAAGAGCCCATGATATACCAGGATGTCCTAACGGTGTCCAAATCTTCAGTTTGGCAGTGTGGGTTGATGGAATATGCTATCTTTTCATGGTAGCACATGTTGGCTCAGTCAGGCTTAACGCACTGTTTGTGTATCTGTGCTTTGTGTCACCTCAGAGAGGTTTAAGATTACATTCCTTGATTTGCTTTGCAAATCCTCCAGGGAACCTGAAAAGATGGGGAAACAGAAAGAAGACAGTCACTCAAGGTTTTCCTGCCATTTGTTTTCTTTTCTTTTGTTTTATCTTTATTATACACACCATTCTTAGACGCAAACCTATGTAATACGTCTGCATACAAAAACTTTTAGCGCTTCCTGACATTCAGACTACAATTCCTTCCCAGATACGCCAGGCTCACTTACCCCCTCTGCTGGTGGTAAACTGGTAGTACAGTTTGTGTTTATACTTTGGCCGAACCTTTAAACTTCATAAAACATCAACTGCTGCAAAACGAGAATCACCAAACAGAATAAAACACATAAATGTGTAAGAAAAGATCAACATCATGTTAAATTAAAAAAAAAGAAGATTTTTTCCTTATTTGCAATATAATGTTAAAGTCTTTATAAATGTTCAAAAATAACAGTTTTGAACGTTATATTTCAGTAGTATGAATATGTGAAGCCGGAACCGGAGTTAAAACTTCCTGATCCAGCATCTGCAGTAGAGACGAAGGCCCCAGGGGGAAGGGTTCTGAAAGATCAACTGGACTCACACTCAGCAATGCTTGTGTTTCACTGTGTGTGTGTGTGTGTGTGTGTGTGTGTGTGTGTGTGTGTGTGTGTGTGTGCGTGCGTGTGCGTGTGTGTGTGTGTGTGCCAGACTATTAGATAACATCAATGAAACCATGGTAACTCACCCTGAAGCTGCCGCCAGCCCTTTTCGCCCACTGTCAGTGTGATTTTTCATTCTTTCTGAGACCCAGAGTTTTCTTTCAGCATAGACCTTACAACAGGTGTTACTGAGATGGCAGCCGCATTGTAGTGTTTCAGTGAATTATTGAAATTCACAGAGGTAAACAAACATGCAACACAATATGCTGTGTGGGTTTAAACCAAAGAAAGACGAATAAACGTTCATAGTTCTAAACCATCACTGACTTTACTCTGATTTTTCATTAATTTTGTTGTGACTTAAAAAAGTGAATAAATTAAAAAAGCTTGAATATGCATTGGTCAGTGTGAGATTTAACAGAAAAAGCAAACAAAAAAAATACACTGTTTCAGTGTACTAAATTGTAAATTGAATGGTATAAAATTATCTGTGTCCATCATTCTTGCATCTAAAAATATTTCCAAACATTTAACTTTCTTATAGGCGGAACAATGGTGTCAGACTTCTTTCAGCTAATGTTTTAAAACTCTGTTGTACCTTAATTTAAATAAGCATTATAGTCTAAGTATAAGACATGTTTTATTTTATTTTATTTTATTTTATTTTATTTTATTTATTTATACAATTATCATTCCTGAAATAAGAAAGGAGAAAAATATTTGAAATGTTTTTCAGGATCTTAAATTCATTCAAATGTCTTATAATTCCTAAATATGATCGACATCTTTGTTTTCCCCCTCCTTATTTAAATAATAAGCCGCAAACTTGCATTTCCTGTTATATGTCCGTCTACATAAATCAAACACGGTTCAATTTTTTGACTTGCATCCAAGTTGAGACTATACGAAAGTAAAGGCATAGGAGCGCTGCTATGGAGTGAAAATAGTCCATACGCTTTTCTTCTCGTTAGTGTCAAGTTGAGGAAATACAGAAAAAAAACTTCCGATTTTGATACCAAAATAGTTTTGATATTTGAACCTGCAGACAATATAACCCACAATATCTCTTTCTGCAAAGAGATATTGTGTATAAAATATTACATTTGAGTGACAGAGTCTGATTAGTAAAGAAATATCATTCTCGAGAGAGCGTCGAATGATTCAGTTCTTTTATGTTGACAGTCAACTACTAAACTTCCGGTCTTCTCTGCCCTTAGCTGTTTCAGTGGACGTATTTCCATGGCAACCACTGTAGCTACATGGTCCTCTCACATCCCCTTACTTTCCTTGAGAGCTAGCAGAGGAGAGTAACCCAGCAACAACTCATGGTTTTAGTGGGATAAAGTAAAATTAATACATTACAGGATTATTTTTACAGTTGCTTAAAATAAATGACGTCGTTATGAAGGCCAGGAATGGAGGTGAAGTGGCACGAAACACTAAATGGGGAGTGGCAGGTGAGTTTTTTTGTTGTTTTTTTTAAGGATATAACGATTTTTGCTCAATATAGAAATACATAGAACTTTGGAGTATCATAATATTAACTGGCTAAATTGATTCTTGAAATATATTGCAGGAAGTTATTTTTTCTCTTTTTTCCTTTTCCCCCCCCCCAAATTCTTTGGCGTCTTTGTGTCTTTACGGAGCCCGTTTGGTGACATGAGGGGAAAAAAACCCCATCGTGACAACAACTTGTTTAATTCGTGGGCACGACTTAATAATAACATTAATTATTATCATTTACTATGATAACAATGGACAAATCCGATCTCTTTTCGTTTTATTTCGATCTGAAAATTAATGAATTAACTAATTTTTCTGACACTTGCTGTTAAGCATGGAGTAATTTTTAGTAAGAGACATTTAGTTCAGCTGCTAAAGTAGGGTCTTCAAGGCAAACAATACGCTAAAAAAGATTTTATTTTCTCACATGTCACTAGACGAGCTTATTTGTATGTACTGAGAAACCTTTCTTTTGTAAATGTATATAAAACTATTATAAAATTGATGCTCAGCTAGTTAAAAAACTGTATTGTTACATTTTACTCTCGAGTTTCTGTCTGTCTGGAGGCAACAAAAACTCCCTTAGACAGGACAGATAATATCTATCCATCAATGGCAGAAGATAAAATATCAAAGATGACGGGAGTCTATAATGCTCTACTAATCATGCAGATGTAGCTGAGCCCTAACCAGGTCAAGCAAGCTTTTGTTTGTAGGTATGTGTGTATGTACTGAGTGTGTGTGTGTGTGTGTGTGTGTGTGTGTGTGTGTGTGTGTGTGTGTGTGTGTAGGGTTTTATTGACTTAAGGAAGCCTGAATAATTCAACCAGTGCAGCATGCTGATTGAAGAATCTCAAATGGCCCCTGCACTCCATGTGATGGAAAACGCTCAAATCTGATCAGTCGGATTTGCTTTCACACACAGTCACACAGGATAAGGAGCCGGTGTTGTGTTACTTAAGAGTTTTTCTATGTTAACAAGTCTCGGAGAAAAAAACAAAACAAAAAAAAAACACAACACTGTTACTCAGTACACTTTCACTATAGTCTAAAATGAGTTTCCTTTTTATTGTTTGTTTCAGGGCCCCCTGTCCCCTTATTGAAGCGTGCTGGTTGGGCCCCTCAGCCTTGGCCCCTACCCCCACACCAAGTGGAGCGGGTATACAGGCCCCTCATCCCTCCTCCTCACCCACCGCTCTTCCACACAAGGCATGCGGAGGAAAGCGCTGAGCGGCCTCATCTGGTCACCATTGTCCGCCCATGTAGTCAAAACGGACTGCGGAAGGTAAAAATTAGATTCAATATTTTTAAAGAAGGCATAAGTCCTGAAGGGGTCAGAAGGTTTTAATCTGTGACTTTTGTTAATATTTCAATTGATTATATAGAGGTTATTTTGTGTCCACAAAGTACTCGGTTGATATAAGAAATTTAGTAAATTAATAAGCATATTCTCTTCTCAGCACATTTCAGAGAGTTCACTAAAAGTTTGAATGATTAACTTAAAAGTCAAGCAAATAAAAGTGTGCGTATTACAGAAGATGACAACAAAAATAAATATTAAATAAAGTCTGTGACTAATGCAGAAGTTGCAGAAGGCCTCAGATTGCACTTGGTGTTGTGCATTAAGATATTCAAAAAAGTTTGTTCATAAATATTTTTGGAGAATTATAAACTCAACAATTATGTTATTTTTTACATGACAAACTTGAACTCTTGACATTTTAAGGCTAATATTGGTTCTTTATGTAGCATAGTCACAATTTTTACCCTCAAAGGTGTGAGCTTGGTGACTTGTGAGCACAGGCATGCTTTAGGCTGTTTGCTCCTAAGCGACTTTGAATTGCCTTATTGCTAAAAAAGGGTTATATAAATAAAACTTCTTCTAGAATGGCTCTCAAAAGTGTAAATTTCAGATTTTTGACACATAGTAACTGGCATCATAATAAATCATTTCCAAACTTTTTCCACTTCTAATATGATATATATCTCATTTAATTGAACTGAAATACAAAGAAATAATCCTTGGGGAAACATAAAAAATATAAAAAGGTGCATATGTAATCCCACACTTAACTAATTGTCAAAAACAACATAATTTGATTACATTTATGCATTCAGTCTTCTCTGGTAGGATTTTGCCAACGTTACTCTTCATGAATTGGTAATCTTTGCTAAATCATCTTGCAAATGTTTTAAATAACTATACGAATGCAAGGACATTGTCAGGTCTCTAAAAAACTTTTTTTTTTAATCTACTAAAGCATTTTTTAATGACCTCAAATCCACATGATGGTGAAAAATTAAATCCCCTTTAATCCAGTGTTTTTGAAACAAACACCTAACAAATCTTTGTTTTGAAACCGATTGGGTTTTTGGAACAGCTCATAATTTCAAAATTACCACCTGAAATAACTGCAAAGCATGATGCTGCCACTAACCACCGCAGACTCAGTGTTTTGGTAGTGTTTAGTGCTTTTTTCCGAACATACTTTTTAAAACTTTGATCAAACATTTGAGCTTGATTCGACCAGAAACCCACAAATAAAATTGTTACTGTACTGTTTATAATTACGTAATGGTTATATTCATTATTTAAATGAGAAATAATTACCACCAGATGGCTTATCTAAAGTAGTATAAGCATTTATTGCCCTAGTATTTTTCAGTTCATATATATGTGTGTGTATATATATATATATATATATATATGTATATATATATATATATATATATATATATATATATAAAACTTTACAGAGAAAACAGTATGATTTTGACTTTTTCTTGCTGTTTGTAAGGTGACGGTGCTGCTGAACCGCAGGGCTGTGGTGTCGTTTGAGCAGCTGCTCCTGGATCTCTCAGAGGCGTTGGGGTTTCCTCGCTGGCACAGAGGAAGAGTCACTCGTCTGTACACGACACACGCTCGAGAGGTGGGGCAAACTTTAACTGATTTAACATGACGTGGGAGGATCTTGAAAAAAATGCAAATAGACCTCTGCATGCTCCCTATTCTTCTCCTGAGCACTGGACCCAAGACAAGTTTCAAACCAGTTTTATTTGTCTTTATATAATATTTTCTTTGTGATTCAGATCACCTTTTTTTTTATCTTAAGTGTTTAAATGCTTCATCTGTCAGAAAATGTTTTTAATTATATCTAGCTTTTCCAGATTTACTTAAAAGAAAACCTTTCAGCAGATGTCCGGTTCCAGATTTGTCTCCCAACTCGTTGTTTCTAGATAACTCGGTTTTCTCTTTTTATTCTAGGTAAGGGGTGTGTGTGATTTCTTCTGTGGTGAAGTGGCCTTCTTGGCTCTCGGAAAGGCCCGCCCCGTGCTGAACAGTGTGCAGGATGCCCTGGAGGAACTTTTTCCAGAACATTCCCATTACCGTGCCGATGCCCTGCGGGTCTGGGAGAAGAAACTCCGGCCAGCACCAGATAAAGCTGCTAAAGCTGACAGTGGCTACAGCGAGGAGACAGAAAACACCGGGAAAGTGCAAGAGGCGCAACGAGACGCACATACGCAAGTCAAGAATCACACCGATGCTCACACGTCTCAACACGCAGACAAAAACCAGCAAGGACAGTATATTCCCGACTCCCAGAAGTCAAATAAGAAGAATTCTTGCAAAAAAACAGCTCACCTTCCAAACAACCTCCAGAAGTTGCGTGTTCGGGGAGAAGTCAAGAAGAGACATCCTTCTCCTATTGGTCCATTCAAGCATAACGAGCTTCTCAGAGATGCAGATATCCCCTCTCCTATTCTGTGTGAAAACTGCTTGGCGACAAAGTCAAGACCTCTGGCTCCAGGACTGATCGGTACTCTATCAGGAAGGGTCCCACTCCCTCCTGTGTCAAAGAAGCAGAAAGGAAGCCATCACACAGATCAAGAGGTGAAACCGTCAGATGTTTCCGACAGCCCCTCGTCTCCTCAAGTCAGCAGAGACAAGGAGAAGAGCTGTGCGCCATTGCAGCTTCTACGTCCAGCTCCACATGCGGCTTCAGCTCACACAGAAGCACGACTCGCAGACAGCTGCGTCCTCCCCTCCGAGGGCACAGGCCTCACCCTGGCTGACATCGAGCGCTGCTATGAAATCGGCCGTTTGATCGGAGACGGGAACTTTGCCGTGGTGCGGGAGTGCCGTCGGCGTGACGACGGCCAACCCGTCGCCATGAAGATCGTGGAGCGCTCCAAGTTGATCGGTCGAGAGCACATGATGCAGAACGAGCTGAGCCTCCTCGGTAGTCTGAGTCACCCCCGTATCGTGCGGCTGCTGGCCCACCACCACACCCGTACACACTCCTATCTGGTGATGGAGCTGGTGAGCGGAGGGGATCTGTTCGAGGCCATCAATGACAAGGGGAAGTTTCCAGAACCCGAGGCCGGACGGATGGTTTCGGACGTGAGCGAAGCGCTGGACTACATCCACTGCAGGAGCATCGTCCACAGAGACCTGAAACCTGAGAATTTACTGGTTAGTGTCAGGGCAGATTGAAGTGCTTGAGATTCCAATGGGATTGTTTGTCTCATAAGAAACCCAATGAAGTGCATACTTTTAAAAGTAGAAAACTTAAAAGAAATTTGACTTTGATATAAAACACTTTGAAATTGGGCTTCTCTCTCTTTAAAAACTTCTGCTCTTTCTGAAACTTTGCCTTCAGGAAGTCATCACAACATCGCTCCCCTATTAACCCTCTAGCTTTTTTTAAAAACAGAATTTCATTGAGAAGTAGCTCATAATGAGCTCAGCAGATGTGCAACTCCAACAGGTGTTTGCTAATTGCTGCTGGCTAGTCTGAAGGAGCTAGGAAACCTGGAAACTGCAGCCCCTGTTTACTGCAACCATTTAGTAAAAAGCTGAATAGTTGCCACAGGAGAGTAAAATATTTCCTGCCTTGGTAGATTTGCATCTCATGTAGATATGCCTGACTCTCCTTTAAGCTTAAAGGAAAGTATGGCGCTGTATTATTCTGACAGAAAACTTATAATCCTAATTTTTGGTAACTAATCCCAGTCTGGTCATGCTGTCTATTTCACATTCTCATTCTCTCTCAGATAGAGAAAGTATCCGCTGGCATCGGTCGGCTGAAGTTGGGGGACTTCGGCCTGGCTATGGTGGTAACAGAACTGGTCTTCACCATATGTGGCACACCGACGTACGTGGCCCCAGAGATCCTCTGCGAAACAGGTGAGGTACTTTGGAGACACTTTTGTGACTGAATGCGAGTCAGGTTATTTTAATAATCTTAGTCTGGTTATTCTGCAGGGTACGGCGTAGCAGTGGATGTTTGGGCTCTGGGGGTGATTCTTTACATCCTGCTGTGTGGCTTTGCCCCGTTCCGCAGCCGGGATCGGGATCAGGAGGAGCTCTTCAAGCTAATAAAACACGCAGAACTCCATTTCCCTTCGCCCTACTGGGACTCCATCTCAGAAGGTAAACCTGACTAAAATATTTTCATGGTAAAAAAAAAAATAATGTGATCTACCATTAGTTTCTAGAGTTTTCAGTTTTGGATTCATCTTTGTTGGATGTCACGGTGGAAGCTTTGGAGTGCATATCATTTATATAACACAAGGTGTATTGTCTGTTTACAATAACTGTTATCCAGACAGGTTGCAATATTATGCTGTGGTAAAATCTTTAGTCATGCCTAATTTCTTTATATGTTCCTTATTAATAGAAAACACTTGTGTGAAACTGTATTTCTCACAACTTCTGGCTTTATGAAGATTTTACAGTTTGTTTCTAGACTTCAGCTACTTCTTCAGTCTTTTTCTTATTACATCAGTTTCTCTTCCTATTAAAATATATACCACAAAAACTGTTAGAGAGAGAGAGAGAGAGAGAGAGAGAGAGAGAGAGAGAGAGAGAGAGAGAGAGAGATAATGGTATTTTAGCACAAACAAGACTATCCTAGATTTAAACTTTCCATTGGCGTGATATAAGTGCATATTTTTGAACTGGTGCTACTGTCCTCCATTTTTAAACAAATTGCATGAAGCTGCTTTGGGCAGGCAGTTTAAGAGATCACAAAACAGTATGAGTGGAAGTAAAGTGTAACAAATTCAAAATAGCTTTAAAGCTTTTGCAGTTTTCAGAATCTGATTCTTTCTTTTCTTTGTGGACAAACAGAAGCTAAAGGTCTTGTCAGATCTCTGCTTAAACCAGACCCCACAGTGAGGCTGACAGCAGAGCAGATCCTCCAGCACCATTGGGTGAAGGCCATGGCTTCAGTCTGCAGCCAGAGGGCGCTCCCTGACAAAACTAAGAGGGACTCAGCAGATAGTGAAGCAGAACTGCACAGAGCAGCTCCAACAAAAGCAGCAGAATCACTGGCGAATCAAATAGCAGGAAACTCTGGCACCAAGAAGGAAATATCTCCCAGGAGACATGATGAATTCACAACAAGAGGACAAGACCAGAACAAAACTCCACTGGTCCAATCAGAAGATATGAGCAATATCGACACTGCGGCTTCCCAGAAGAAGAAGCAAACACCTCTATATAAAACAGCTTGTCGAGAAAAACCGGAAACCATCTCTGCAGAGCAGCACAGCAGGGAAAACATTCAGGATTCACGTCAAAAGCTCACAAATGTGGACCTTTTAAATCAAAGTGACTCCTCCATAACTCAAACCGAGTCTTCATCCCAGAATAAACTGCAGTCCAAGCAGAACGGGGAACAGCAGTGGCCAGTGGATCCGACAGCTCTAACCAAACACCAACAATAGCAAATTGCTGAGAACAGCATAATTAATCCCAGACCAGCAGCTGATTCTTCAGCTCTGTCCTTCAGCACTAAAGCTCCCACATTTCCACCTTGCAGCCGCCCTCCACAAATAGACTGAAAACCACACCAAGGCAAATGGTCACAACACATACAAGCCCCAACGTGTCTGGGATTTTGCTCTGTTTGATTGTGTAATTAGATCAGGGTCATCATTTTCCTTGTTGCAAACAATAGCCCTGATTTTTTTTTTTTCTAGTAATTGAAGCTGTGGGTGACAGGCAGATGATGGGTTTTTATTTTTGTAGAATGAATAGAGTCTGATTGATGAGATTTGATGCATCTGATATACGTGCATACGCCATTTGTCCTGCATTTTGGAACTAATCATGGGATTTTGTGTTGTGACTGAGCCTCTGCCCAAACCCCATGAATGAAGCTTGTAAACAGGAAGCGTTTTATAAGTTGTTTGATTACGTTTTTAGTACATTTCTTACGTATTTTTTGTTTACGTTTCTCTGCAAATCATTTGTGTCTTTTGTAGATGAGATCTCTGCGGCTGGTAGCCATTTTTAATTACATAAAAGTATGAGTCTGTACATATATATAATTGGATAATTTGCCTGTTTGCGATGATATGAATACCCGATTTAAAATGAGTAAATTTCCCTTTATTATCCTTAACAATTGGTTCATCGCATATTTTTTGATAGTGAACTACTGCTGGGGTGACTTTACCATAAAGACATTCGTAATGTCTAAATGAATGTGTAGTGAGGGGTTGTAAACAATCCGGAGGGTTGGAACACACTGAGGACAGTGTGTGACCACATTCAGCCACTGGACAAACTTTCTGTGCATACCTACGGGGGGTACTGGTCCCTTGCCATTCCACACACACCAAATAAGGCCTATCTTTCTGCCCAATGAGTGCTGGTTAATCCTGTCCCTCCCGATTGCAGACAGCTGACACTCAGACATCCTGCCCCACCCAACCCAAAGGACGTCCGCAACCCCGCAACCCCCTTACCCAGGCCAGTCCACATCCGCAACCTTTGTGGCTTCTAAGCTGTATATCTGGGGGCACTGATGGAATGATAGCGCTTATAAATGCCTATGGTCAAGTGTCAGTGCTGCGGGCCATGGGTAATTAAAGCCTCTCTCAAAGATCCTGCTGCTCTGGCTAAATTATTCATGCTTACTCAAAACACACATTCACAGAATTCATTCAAATGAGCTGAATTTTATAGACTGCAGCAAAAGACCTTTAATGGTGCAGTCCGGACACCAAAACACAAATGACGTGATTTGGTCATCACATGTTAGCAGCTTATTGTTTGAAGAAACAATCCTTCACTAACATTATTAACAATATTTTAGAATTAGGAAAAATGCTTTCAACTTTTTCACATGGTGGAAACGTGTAAGACAAATGGAAGCGATGAATGTGTCCATTGGAGAAAAGGCCCTGCTTGTGACTAAAACATTTTCCCATCTAATGAGAAATACAATAAGATCTTTTTGTTTTTGGCTTTCTGTAAAAAGTATTTTGTTGAAATAATTGAGCATACTAGGGATCAGTCTGCTGAAAATTTTCATAATTTTTTTTTTTTACTTATATCTGTGAGAGACAGCCTGGAATGCATATAAACAATAACTAACTTTGAAGCAAAATAAATAAAAAATAAAAAATACAGATTTTAAATTGAATGTGTCGAAATGAAAGGCTGTTGTGTATTTTATTTTCTAGCAAGCTATGTATTTTTATGAGATGTTTAATAGCATAAATAATCCCTAGACATGTTGTTTTAAAATCCTTACTTGTTTGAAACAAACTACATTTTACAGAAACTTTAGTACATGACATAATAAAGTAGCAATGACATCAAAGTTTGACCAGAGCTTCAGAGCAAGAGTGAAATGTCAAATTCCACTACTGTGAGGTATTTTATCCTCTGGGGGACAAGCCTAGGTTTGTAGCATATCAGGTTTTGATCACCTTTTGACTGTGGACCAGACGATGCTCAATGCCCCAAGTCATCTAGCACAACAAAACAGCCAATTCACAGCTGTAAGTAAAATACCTTCTCTTTTAAATACCAAAATAATTTAAAAACTAACAGAACTGCTTTGAAAAAGTTACGTAAGAATGTGTACGTTTGACCACTTGATTTGTACCAATAGAAATATAATTACATCTTTATTAATTTTATGTAAAAACAGTATTTTACCAGCAATCAATGGTTGCTTTTGATGTAAAATACTGTTGCTAAGCTAATTGCAGAAACTTTCCTTGACTTGTAGTGGCTAGCAACAAATCTTTTTTGTTTGTTTGCTTTACATGAAAGCAGTAATTTACTGTAACTTATAGACTTGTCAAGAACTGCAATAAATGATCATTGCTTTTGCTGTGCGTGCATTCATTGTTTTTGTGAATAGCATTTTACTGTTAGCATAAGTTACATTGTTGTTGAGATTAAGAACAAGTTATCCTTTGTGCTAAATGCTTAACAATATAGTTATTTGCTTAATGTAAAAGCTGTATTTCCCTATAGTCAACTTTCAGACTTAGCAAATACTACATTACCATATTTTACACTTATTGAAAAATCTTTTGCTGTATTAATAAGCACATTATCAGAAGGTTTTTGCTGACAATATTTCTCACAAAATGGAAAATTTCAATTGTAAAATTCATGAGATGTAGCAAAGCAAAGGTGGCGTTATAAACAAAAGAAGAAAAAACAGGTGTTTGCTCTGGGCTTCAGCGCAATAATAAAACTAATCAGATAAATTGTATTACTGTGAAATACTTCATCCTCTGGTGGACAAACTTAAGTGTTACTTATCAAGTCATCTGCCAAAACAAAGCATTCCTCTTTCAGCAGTAGCACCCAAAATTAGTGTGTATCTATCAAAAAATATGTAAATATTATTTGCTTTACTTAAAAAACATGATTTAGCCTGTATTTGTAAAGGACTGCTACTTTTCATTACTAACCCATCTTCTGACAAATTTCCCCATGAAATCTTAGCCTAAGCTCAAGGTATATTTGTACAAGCATAGAGATTTTAAACTTAGTAAATTGAGATTAGGGCTTGATTGAAATATTTGGTAATCACTTAAGTAAACCGGGTAGTGTGATTTGAGATTTTCAAAAAAGCCTCATGAAATTTCACTGAAACAGTTTTGAGACAAAATAAGTGAGAAAACAATGTGTTCTAAGTTTCCGCAAAAAAAATCTAAAGATCCAGAAAAATAACAGTGAACTATTTCATCCTCTGGGGGAGAAGCCAAACTTTGTCGCATATCAGGTTCTGGTTACCTTCTCGGCGCTGGCAAAAGATGCTCAGTGCGCATGCGTGTCTCAAACTCTTTAAATACCCCAAGTCATCTGCCACAACAAAACATTCCTCTGTCAGCCAATTTACGACTGTAGCGTAGAGGCCCCTGCATATGCAGGCGCTATACATTTACTTTTAAATTTTCGGCATGGAGCCCAGTGTTGCAATTTAGAACCTTCCCGAAATAGAAAAAGCAGAACACGGTCAAGTCAGGGAACGGACAGGAGGGGAAAAAACACAAAAACAAAACAAAACAAAGATGGCTGTGTAGCCAGAGAGACAAGTCCCAACAGAACTCTCTCCAGCTGTAGTCTCCGACAGGTTCTGTGCGTGGTCGTGGTCCAGTGGACAGACAGACAAATCGAGAGCCAGCCGGTACCGGAGCAGCAGGCAGGGACGCGGGGGAGAGCAGCCGAACAGGGCCGCTGGCAGTGCACGTCGTTACCTGCTGTCGTTGCGAATAACGGACAGCTGAGTGAGGCCGAGTTGTTTTTGTTCTGCCTGGGCTCAGGAAAAAGGACTGCTAGCCTCGCTGTAAGTCATCTAAACTAGTCAAAATTTGATTTCCTTAGTAGCTACTATAAAATTTGACTCATGTTCTCGTTATTTCTTAAGAATTGGCTTGTTAAAATCAACCTTCCTGTGTGCAGGGCTGTGTTCACAGTGAGCTTGCTTCTGACGTGTTAGCCTAGCTCACGTTAGCTCGACAGGTTGTTAGCTAACCCGAGCTAACGTCCTAATATTTTTCGGGCTCAGCCTGGTCCGGGCAGGTACATAACAGGCATTTTTCCAGGCAGCCATCCCAATGTCTTCGCTGGAAGAAAGAGACGTGGGCGTTGCGGTCGCTCCTAGCTCCTCCTCGGCCGGCCTGGGGGTCGGGGCCGTGGGGGCAGCAGTGGAGGCTGTCGCCGGGGTCGCGGCCATGCAGGAGGATGTCGGTATACGGCGAGAGGGGCCCGAGTCTGACCCGGACGAGCCACCCAAAAAGAGGTTGAAAATACCCGAAGGAGAGTCAGGGAAGCTGGAGGAGAGACTGTACTCAGTGCTGTGCTGCACCGTGTGCCTAGACTTGCCCAAGGCGTCTGTGTATCAGGTAAAGGTGGTGCCAATCACAACCAAAGCCCTAATGCTCCTTAATTAACTCGCTGTCAAGCATAAATAAATCTGCTGGAAAAACCACAATAGAAGCTCCCCTCTGTGTCCCAAACCTAACAGTCAACCTGTTGAATGTCTGGGCCCATTTCCTTTATTTTTACTCATACCTGATCTAACAACAGTCTGAAAAAGTGTCCTTACAGTAAATTTCAGCCATGTGGAGGACAGACACGCCAGTGGTCAACTCCAGTTTACAATGTAGGATGAATTTTTCTCTGTTCATCCTCAGGAAATACAACAGCCCCATCCCACTTATTACATCTTGGCCTCATTGACTTTCTATCTATCTCCCTTTTAGCCCATTAATAATCTCTGACCTTTGTCGAGACAAAATTTCAGACACCTCTGATTTTAGTCAACCTTACAACCGCAAAATCAGAGTGCAGAACAGCCTTTCCTAAGTTTAATTTACACGAGTCATTGACACTGCAAAAAATCCATATTTTTTATCAAATACTATGCATGATTTCTTATTGATGTTTTTGTAAAATCATCCCACAAAAATCTCCATCTTGACAAATCTTCACCTTTGTTTTATGTCTTAAATAATAGTCTTAAACTGCAACTTTCTAAAAGGAAGTGCAGAGTCCAATAAGGTTTTAAATACCCAAAAATAACCTGGATTAATATGTGTTTTTACCCCTGTATCTAGTATGCACTGACGGGGGTTTTTTTTATAGCCAGTAACGATTCTTGTGTTCTCTTTATTAGCTATTTAACAAAACATTTCTGCACTTTTTCTTAATCAAAATTATACACATGCAGTTGTAATTGTTGCTTATTGCTTTAAACTAGCATAGAGTCATAATATGAATGCTTAAAGCTCTTGATCTGAGAGTCTTTGAAAATGTAGGCTTGTATTTATATCTGACAGTAAAATGCTGCAAGCACCTGACCTGCATGTTACTAGTGATGCGAGATATTCCAGCAAAATGTTAAAAGATCCGAAATAATATAAAAATAGGTTTGTGTCCTCTTACCCAAATGTAATTTCCTATCTAAATATGTGTTGATGTTTATTTCCAAAGGCCATACTTCTACAATTATAATGATTAATTTTATTTATAATGTACTTTTTAAAACCTCATAGTGTCAAACAATGGGAGCAACAAAAACATAACAAAATTCCATATATTTTTCTGTTTCCTCATCCTTAAAATATCTAAACATAGTATAAATATAATGTAAAATAGGTCATTTAAAATTAAACCAGACTATAACAAACTATATTAACTACTGCAAAAAATGTCCCACCTGAGTTTTAGATGTTTATTTGTTTTATTTTTTGGCATCCAGTCTGTATACCATGCAGTGCCTCTTGATCTTTATTAACCTGTCCTTGTCTTTTTGTCAGTGTACCAATGGACACCTGATGTGCGCTGGCTGTTTTATTCACCTCTTGGCCGATTCTCGTCTCAAGGAGGAACAGGCCACGTGTCCCAACTGCAGGTAAACCCGCTTCACTGTGGACACTCCAGGTTTCACAGAAATGCCAGGAGAAAAACATTCAAGCTTCAAAATCTGTAGATTTTCACGTGATGCTAGTCATAAAACAAAGCAGGCCAATATACCTAAAATACCAGCCGACTCTTTCTTAAGGAACCTTTTACTAAACGAATACTTTTAGTGAAACGTTCACATAAATAAACGTGCACGAAACAGACAGTGATCTGTTTAGTCTGTTCACACAGCAGGTATAGATTTGCTTTACGTTCCCACATAGTTTTCACATCTTGCTGAAAAGTCCCTCCTGACATTTTGTTTTTCTGTGACTGATTCAGTTCGTCATCTGACCTTTTTATTGCCATCTTCAGAGTTTTTGCCGTTTTCTACCTGACGTTTTTGAGTCCAAGAAGAAGCAGGAAATTTTACAGTGTTGTCAATGCATACCTCTTCTTTGGAAGTTGTGTACCTGCTTTAATTATTTTAATGGAGTTTTTAAAGTCACCCATGATCTACTGTAAAATAAAAAATAGTTATACGACTCTTTCACATGACATCTACCAGCATGTGGTCAATATTAGGAATTTGTGGTTTAATCTTGGTTATAATTTTATGAGTCAGCTGCACCACAATGGTATTAGAACCATATTCAGTAATGCAGAGTTTTCAGAAAATGGCATGCAATTAAAAATGATAGCATTTGTGCATTTTTACGATTATTTTTCTCCTTAACTCATCAAAACACTTCAGTATCAAGAGGAAGCGGTAAAAAGCAACAGTTGATTGTATGGCTTGTAGGTTGGGACAAGATTTTAAGAATTTGGTATAAAGTGAAAGTGTGAATTAACTCAGAGCCTCTGCAGTCCAGTGTTAAAGAAAAAGAAATAAATTTGATAAACTTTATTAAATTGCATGTGCAGCTGTAGTTGATATGCAAGTGTTAATAAACATCTGGATGATTTTGCCGAACTTACAAAAGACAAAAAGGTTTTATTTTTGGGGGGAAATCTTAGGGAAAAAAAAAAAAGATCAGACGCTTATCAATAGCCAAGAAACCATTTTCTTGATCATCACCAGCATATTTTTCGTAGACATTTCTGATTTACCGTGTGCACAGAAGTGAAGGTAACTCGATTGTCTTACGTCTTGAAGTAAGAATCTGCCTTAGCGGATCTTTTCTTATTCCCAGTGAGCTGCCGCCTCTGCAATGTCCACAAACTTGTATTACCATATTGCCGATTCCACAAATATTATTTATGCCTCTGCGCTGACGTGTGAATCATTGTTTTTTCCATGTCCATGTAGGTGTGAGATAAGCAAGAACCTGTGCTGTAGGAACCTGGCGGTGGAGAAGGCTGTCAGCGAGCTGCCGACAGAATGTACCTTTTGCCTAAAGCAGTTCCCCCGCTCCAGCCTGGAGAGGCACCAGAAGGAGGAGTGCCAAGACAGGTTCACAGCTCCATTCAATTAGACATTAAGAATAACACATGGGAAAAATTAATAACTTTTGTCACAATTAGGTTTTTTTTTCTACAAATTGTCCTAATTTATGAGCAGCCAGAAACGTTAAATGCTCTTAATCTTACAGAAGATAATAGGACTGCCAGTATTAATGTGCTGAGTAACAGGATGTTGAGAAATATTAACAGTTCCACTTTATTAATATGGTCATTAACGCTTTGCTTTAACTTTTATTTGCTCAAGAGAAGTTGAGGCTGTGTAGTTATCAGCTGCGATAATTATGTCTGCTGTCAAGTGGAAGTTTGAAGAGTAGTTTTTTTTCAGCTGATGACACCGTGAAAAAACAAGCAGAAGCAGAGCTGACTCTGGTTCGCAGTAGTGTGATAAACTCTCTTACAGACTCGTTTTCCCCCCGGTTTGTTTCTTATGTTGAATCACGAATCTCAGCTGAGTGCCTTAGCTCAGTTTTTGGTCCAATGTAAATCGTTTTGTTGCGCATATCATGTAAAAGCTCATTTGAACTCTGGTGTGGTCCAAAGACACAAACTCTGACATAAACATGGATACAAGCAAATCAAACAGAGGAAGTGATTCATCTTCTATATGTGACTTATTGGCTTTTATGGGATTTGAAAACGCCTCATTTGGTGTCTCTGTAACCACAGCAGCGCGTCTTGTTCTCTCCCCCTCCATTGCTCAATTGAACCGAGTCCTGTAGACTGTTCTGGTGTGAAAACACCCCAGCTTGATTTTCTTGGAATAGTTGAACACTTTTTTTAAAAATTGTTCTCTCCATTTGTGCCTTTGTGGTTTGTTGGAATCCTTAAGCCATTTTCCATACCAGTAGATGAATAACTTAACATCTTTAAAGTCTTGTTCTGCAGTTTCTTTAGATAAGAGCATGATGCTTTCCTTTGCCACTTTGGCCTACTTCATGCTGCCAGACAGGTTCTACTTAAGAGGTTACTTTATTCTACAGATCTGACGATATTGAAGTCTGAACTTGGTTTGCAAATTTTTACCATTTCATTTATGATTTAGCAAAAGGGGCATTAAAGTTTCAAAGTTTCTCCCCCGATAAATTACATTTTTAAATGAAAAAAAAAATAGCAATTTGAATTTATTCTGGTTATTTTACCCCAATTTCAAGTTTATTTGTGTAGCATATTTCAGCAGTGAGTGATTTACGTCATAAAAACATAATTCAGTAACTAATTATGAAACAAGCAACAATGAACACAGCATTTTATCAAAATCTTCAAACATGTTGATCAATACCCAGCTGTTGTGAATCAAAGGCAACTCTAGACATGTGGGATTTTACCTTTGGTTTAAAGGAACTGAGTGTTTCGGCTGTTTTGCTGTTTTCTGGAAGTTTGTTCCAGATTAGTGGAGTATAGAAACTGAATGCTGCTTATCTGATGTGAACATGAGTTTCAGAAAAGCAAATGGCAAATTGTAAGAAGACAAATGTTGTTTCATGGCATCCAATGCCGACTGTCTGTTTCCTTCAAAATATCCTTCAAGCCTGATATATAATTCACTTTTTTAAATGAATCAATATTTGTTTCTCTTACTGTTTAATCACTGTGCTCTGTGATGCAGTGGCGATAAAAATGTCTGAATTTGTGCTGCAGCTCTGATGCAAAATGAAGCTCTTATAATTCAACTACATTACATGCAGTTGAATTATAACTGCATAATTCTATTTGATCCTGTCTAAATTGCATAACCAATTTAGACAGGATCATATGAAGAAAAAAATTTGGTTCTTTCAAAGATAAAAAAAAACATAAGTGGCCATTTCTTACTGCAAAGTACGATTGCGTATTTGTTCTGACAGCCAGCGAATCGCAGCGTCTCAGAGTTAAGATGGAAAGAGACGGCGGAGACTCCAAGGAGATGGACTGCTGGAGTGATTACAGAGCACGCATTAGTCACAGGTGATTCTCAGGCGCGCCTGAAATCCTGCGAGGTTGTTTCCATGGCGAACGACGACCCTGCCTTGACGAGCGCTGCGTTGTTATGACAGCAGCCGCGGCAGGCTCCAGGTGGTTTTCAGTCGGGTCAGACGGAAAATGCGGCCGGCCTCCTGCCAGGACGCGGCATTCAGGATGTTATTGTCAGCAATACAGCCGTCGGGGTTTTTTTGGACCCTCGGCTCCGTATTTAAGTTGCTGTAATTATAACCACAGATTTCACGTATTTTTCTTCTCCTGGCTCCGGTCGGATTGCGTGAGACAAAAGTTTTCCGTGGAAGCCGAGAATTATACAAGGGCCACTTCAATTAGCTCTGCCCCACTGCAGAGACTAAGTAGCACCTTTCAAATTATTAATGCCTCGTTTTAGCTTTAGAGAGGAACAGGTATTTATTAAGATTCACCTTTTATCCATGGCGTAATTGATACGAATCTATGGCTTTTTTCCCCTCGGAGGTTGTGCTCTCATCCCAGCACTGCTTTCATTTGTTGCAGTTCACTTCCCGGGTTAATTAGTACCTTTCGTACCATTAACTCCCAATCGGTGCAAGCGACCCATAGTCATCACAAGGCAAACGATCTAATTTATACGAAGCAGCATCTGCGTTTTATTTATTCATTTTTTTTCCCTACATTAACTGCATCTGCATGTCATGTTTCCAGGGTGACGCAGTGCAAGTACAAGAGAATCGGTTGCCCCTGGCAAGGCCCGTTTCACGAGCTGCCGGCTCACGAGAGCGAGTGCTCTCACCCGACCAAGACTGGTACAGAGTTGATGGGAATACTGGGAGAGATGGACCAGAACCACCGCAGAGACATGCAGCTATACAACAGCATCTTCAGCCTGCTGTGCTACGAGAAGATCGGCTTTACAGGTACAGAACGCTGGGCACGATTTTCGGATCTGGTCGCTCCGCGCCCCCCGGCTCCTTCGCCTCGTTCTGATTCGTCCTCGTCGTTTCAGAGGTGCAGTTCAGACCGTACCGCACCGACGACTTCATCACTCGCCTGTACTACGAAACTCCACGTTTCACCGTTCTCAACCAGACGTGGGTGCTGAAGGCCCGAGTCAACGACTCTGAGCGCAATCCCAATCTGTCCTGCAAGCGTACGCTCTCCTTCCAGCTCATCCTCAAGAGCAAGGTACACCCTCTTCTCTCTGCGTCTGCTTTTTTCCTTCTACATGACGTCGCTGCAGAGGTTTGTGGGATCATTTCAATTAGTCAGATTATTTTAACCAGCAGGAAACGTGCTAAACAACGAGTGCTCTAGTCAACGATGGAAATCTGCTACTGAAATCTGAGTTTTTCTCTCAGTAAATGCATCGAGACAGAAAACCTCCATCAGTGCATTTTCTGCTATGCGTTTTGTTTAGCATTGGTAAAAAAAAAAATTGGATAAAGGTTTAAGAGCAAATCCTTTGACGTATAAATCTTAGAGCTTCTGTCGGATCGAAAATTGTTGCCCTCTGTGAACTACGATCCTTAAAAAGATACTTGAAATCAACCAAAGTGGGGATGAGCAGCCAGAAAGCAACTCTAGCATATTTTGTTTGGGCTTCAAAATTTAACTCAAATCAAAGTTTCTACAGTCTGGAAAAGTCTAGAGTTTGATTTCGGTGTTTTCCAGGCCTGTATAAGTATGGGAAGAAGTCTGAAAGTCGTTTATCTTCCCGTTGTGTCCCAGCTCATTGTCCAGACCGACAGATGGAAAAACAGCCATTCTGACACATTTACAGAAATATTAATCCATGTGCATTGTCCCATGTGTGGGAAAAGAAAGTGTGGAAGAGATGTGTCAGTATGTGCAACATCCAGTTGTTTAAGACTGATTGGATGCAACATGTAGCGAGCTGTTTATATTTTAAGTGCCATGAATTGAGACTCTGCATACCAGTGATGTATTTGGCCATTTGTGTGGACATTTCCTGCTCTCCGTACCCACACTGCTTAAGGATTGTAGCACTAAATTGCATGCAGAGTGGTGAGCACAATGATGAAAAGTTCAAATTAACATTTGGTCAACTGCAACAGTGATTGTGCTGCAGTGTTCATCAATAATATTGCTTTTCTTTTCCTGATCATGTCGGGTAGGAAAAACTCAATTTTAACATCCTTTAGCCAAAGTTTATTCATTTATTTGTTTGTTTTTAATTAATCCCACTCAGGGATTAATAAAGTATTTTTGGAAATAAAAGAGAAATGTGTGCGATGGACCATCGTTTAATGCATTGTAATAGTTGGTAGCCAGTTTTACACAAGCTGTGATGTGAACTTCATTTTTTTAGGAAAAAAAAAAAAATCGGGAGCGGGAAAATGCTGAAAAACAGAAACGACAAACTTTGGGGGTCGGGGGGGTTTGGGAGGAGAAGGTGTGTCAGTTTATTCATCTAATTTAAGAAGCGGTGGAATCTCCCCGGAGATCGCGCTCACTTGTTTCACACTCCTCGCCGTGTCGGCCACCCGAGACCTGGAGACAAGTAGCGGCTCGCTCGCTGCCTCTTCCAGCGGGGAAACGCCGAGCCATTCATTCTCAGAGCTGCCTAATGTGGGTGTGTCCCCACAGCCGTCTTTCTCCTTCATTAGACACACGAGGCACTGAGAAATGGCCTCGGCTTCTCCACGAGCCTTGAAATGGCTCCACTCCTGAGGGAGGGAGCAATAACGACGCTTCCCGAGTGAGAGCAACGCTTCATGGTTTGGTTGTCAGAGAAGTTCAAAAAGTTAAGACTCGTTAATGATTTTTCAGAATTACCCCAGGCTTTCTGAGGAAATCTGCTCTTTAGATCAAGTATTGTGTGATTTTCCTCATTTCCATAAAAAAAAAAATAAATAAATAAATAAAAATTGAAACTTGGGTTTAACCAGAAAGCCTCATGACAGCGGCGCATTGATCATCTGCAGTGTGTGGCTGCCTAATTAAGCTGGACATCCCCAGATTAAGCAGCTGACCTAACCCACAGATATTAGCCAAATGAGATTAGCAGCAGTAAACAATGCAGCTCATCAGTTTGGATGCTAGCCACAGATTTCAGTTTGTTCATGTTAATAGAGCACCTCAGGATAAGTTTTATACTTTAATTAATTCACTAATTAGTAAGCAGATATCAGTGCAACATATGGTCATGAAATTAGTCAATTTCTAATGTCTGTAAGGCTTTAGAGTCAAAACTTTGTGTCTTTAAAATGGCTGAGGTGGCAGAAATACACACCAAGAAAAACAGGATGCAGACGATTTAATGTGTGTGTGTGTGTGTGTGTGTGTGTGTGTGTGTGTGTGTAAAAATGGATTACATCTTCAGCTTCTTTCCCCGAATGAGGCGTACTGTTTCAGGCCAATCAGTTTTTTAAAAACTTTACTACAAAATTCACTCTTTATGCACATTACATACTCTATTAACTCAATGAAATCTCTAGAAAACATAAATATTATTTCCATATTTAACTTGAACAACTCCAGTTCAAAGCCAAGCGATAAACTAAAACCCAGTCCAAGCCGTCTCCCTCCAGTCGGGCTGATTGAACGCACCAGCTCCTTGTTAGCGCCGCCATGGCAACGCATGACCAGGTGACCTCAAAGAGCGGGAGAGAGTGATTAGAGAAACATCTTCACCAAAGTATTTTCACCTCCTGGACTTTTTCAGAAACTTCAGTGTGTTTTACATGATGATACACGATAGAAAACACAGCAGCACATTTTTGTGATTTTTTTTTTTTTTAATATGCTGTTTCTAAACAGTCTATAAATGGAGGTCAGCGTGACTTCAGTAGCCCTGGAGTCAATACCTCGGTGACATTTAGCTGCATATAAAGCACAATATCCCAAATTTATTGTTATTGCAAATAGAGCTGTAACGATTAATCAGATTGTGATTAATCGGTTATTAAAATAATCGTTTGCTAATTTAGGAATTAATTAATCGTTAAGAGTTTCTAGACTCAAAAAAGGCCATTTAGTTATTAAAACAACATGTTCAGTTAAGAAAAAAACTGTACAAAAAACTTTTTTTTTTTTTCATTTAAGATAAAAACTCCTTTGTCTGTAAATATCTTTAGCCAGAATTCAAGCAGTATAGTTTTAGCTTCATCTATAGGAATGTTATGGTGTTGCAGTTTAGGCTATAAAATGTTTACTTTCTTATTTAAAAAAATAAATAAATTGTTTATTTGCATCTTTTAATGTATTTCTAAGGCTTAAGTCTATAGAGAGAGAGAGAGAGAGAGAGAGAGAGAGAGAGCAGCTGTTTCCAAGTTGACTTGACTCTTGAAGGCAGTTGGTTGCTCTGGATTTTATTTCAGGGTATCGAAGTAAAAGGGGACTGATTTCAAATGGATTTTTTTTTTTTTTTTTGTGCACGCAGGTGAACTCTGCCCTGGAGTGCTCCTTCCTGCTGCTGAAGGGGCCGTACGACGACGTGCGGATCAAGCCGGTCATCTACCACCACTCCTTCAGCAACGACACCAACGAAACCGAATACGTCCCTCTGCCCATCTCCGACTCGGTGGAGTGCAACAAACTGCTGGCCGCCAAAAACATCAACCTGCGCCTGTTCATCTTCCAAGTCCAAAAATAAAGACCTCTAGAGGAGGAAAGCGAGGAGGAGGAGGAAGAGGAGGAAGAGGAGTGATGGAACGGTTGAAGGAGAAGTGCGTTGATTGAAGGCCAGCGTCAAAGAGAGGACGTGATGATTAAAGAGAGACACCACTGAACCATTGATACCTCTTAACACACATTCACACTCGCGCGCACACACACACACACCCACACACACACACACACACACACGCGCTAATCGCAACACGCATAATAACGCTGTTTTTATGAGATAAGTGAGCTGGTTTTCTCCAGAAAGCTGTGAGTTGCTGTGAAGACGAGACTTGAGGGGTGAAACCTGGGGAGTTGGAGGATGGGAGCGGTGGCGGCGGCGGTGGGTGTGTGGTACCTGTGGTACGTGACCGACGATTCGCTTTGGACGCCCACAGACGAAGGCGCGCACATGCGTTTGTGTGTGTGTGTGTGTTGAATGTTTGCGAACAAAAAGAGAAAAAAAGAGAAAACAACCAAGAGGAAGCGACGATCCACAGCGTGCGTCCAGACTCCTCTGCTGGCACGTGGACGCGTCCCAAAGACGGGCGATGATGTGAAAATGGAGTGACTGACTCTGCTCAGCTGTTATTTGGAGGTGCGAATGAGGGTGGAAGGGGGCAGATGTGTGTTTTATCTCCCCGCCTCCCTCT
Organism: Poecilia latipinna; assembly: GCF_001443285.1. Classification (NCBI taxonomy): domain Eukaryota; kingdom Metazoa; phylum Chordata; class Actinopteri; order Cyprinodontiformes; family Poeciliidae; genus Poecilia; species Poecilia latipinna. Next base: position 205,505 of record NW_015114110.1, read on the forward strand.
GCACACCATTTCTTAGTTGTTTTTTTTTCTCCCCTTCAACACCTTCCCTGTCGTTTTTGCGTCCGCTAAGCGACTGCAGCGCTCCACCGCCACCACCCCTTCCTTCCACCGTTCAAGCGGAGAGACGGCCACGCAGCATTTTTAGTTCTTATTCCTCCTGCAGTGGTTACACTAACAGCCTCTTCTGTTCTCTTAACCCTGAATATTTAAGTATCTGTGATTTTTTTTTTCTTTTTTCTTTTTGATTGAATGCTGAGTTTATGAATGAATGAATGAATGAATGAATGTGTGCGTGTCAACAGATCACAGCTGTGACGTCCTGCTGGACGGAACCAGCCAGGCTGGACCACAACCAAAACATTCAGGGGTTTCACTGTGTCACTTGCTTTCTGGTAACTAAACAGGCTGTGTGTGTTTATATTTATTTCAGCTGTTTTACATGAAGCGTTTTCCTTTTTTTTTTTTTTTTTTTTTTTTTTAATTTTTTTTTTTAGAATTTTTTTTTTTAAAAGTTTTTTTTTTTTTTT
>NW_015114110.1:209240-240200 GCF_001443285.1 Poecilia latipinna
TTGTATAAAAAGACGGTTAGTTTTTTTTTTTATATTTCAGTTTTTTTTCAAGAAAGCTTTTTTTTTTTTTTTTTTTTTTTTTTTTTTTTTTTTTAAATTGTTTTCTTAGCAATTACTTTTTTAAAAGCTGTTTTTGATTTTGTTTTTAACACCTTTGAGGAAATTAAAGTTTAATCGCTCCTTAGATAACAAATTTTATCTAATTATGTTAATCCTGCTTTTTTGTGATTTGTTGGGGGAGGAGGGTGGTTTTCCTCCTAAATTTAATATGGTTTTTACCACAAAGTAACTGAACCACAGAAGAAGAAGTTTGGATGAAGTAGTGCGCAGCGGGATGGTTCCAGAGGCGTTTGACCTGAGTACAGACGCATCTTAGTGTTAGACAGACTTGAACGAAGCGAGATGATGATGATGTTACTCATGTAGATTCTACTGTAAAGGCAGGCAGATCTCTCTCCTCCCGACCTCTGCTTCCTGTATTTCTGTGTTTTTGATGCTTCGTCTCTATGCCGGTGGACTCACTCATCTCACTTTGGCTGTACATGTGCCTTTTATTAAAGATGATGGAACCTGCACAGCTGCCTCCGCCTGCATGTGTGTGAGTGTGCGTGAGGCGGCTCGAATGCTGGGACAAAAATAGTCTCGACTCTCGCAAAACCCACTGGCCTGTTTGAATTATGCATTCTGTGCCGCAGTTATGAAATCTAAATTTAATTTTGAAGGGCTCGTGTGGGTGATGGATACGTTTCATTGGATTAGAAGGGAGGATTATGAATCACGCGGAGAACAAAATGAATTACGCAGCGTTTGAAACAATGGCACATCAGCAGCCGTCGCTCGCTTGACAGAGAGCGCGGGTTTATTGCGGCAGAGCAAAACGAAGATTGCCTGCAGACTTAAAAGCACCTGTTTTGGCGTAATGACACAGTCCTGCATGTCTGTGAAAGAGCTAATTGGATTTTGGAAGAACTTTGCCGGGTTCTGATCAGCTCGGGTGGATGTTCAGCAGGAAAACAAACGCTAGTGTAAATAAAGTTAGTGATGGTTGAATTTCATTTAGCCGCTTCGGCTGCAGGTCGGTCGGTGCCTGCTGGCTCTTTTTCACTGTCACGATTTAGTAGAGAAACTTGAACACAGCCGAGTTGTCACTAATGTTGTTAGTCGCACCTGTGCTTTCTCGGTGAAGAGGGGAATAGTTTGAGTGAGATAGAGATGGTGGTTGGTAGAAAAAAAAAACAAAAAAAACTTGTTTGGTTTTTTTGCTCGTTTTGATTCCCACCTTTTATCCAAAAAGACTTCTCAAGTTCCCCCAGCACTGAAAGGCTTTTGCATAATTCTCACATATTTATAAGTTTCAGAAATCAAGAGATGTTTTAGAAAGTTAAGTCTTTCACATCTGGAAAATTTCCAGAAGCAATAATGTCCTTGATTTTGATTAACACCCTCTCAATTTTCCCTGAGCTTTAGCATCTTCACCTCCTAATGACTGTAATGTCATGTGAACATTAAGGGAACTGAAAGCTAAATCTGTTGCTGATATGCAGAGCATGAATGCCCGACACATTACATACACCATGCAACTCCAGTTTGAAGTCTTTGTCAATGGATGCCAGTGAAGGTGCTGCAATAACCAGAGTTTTCTCAGTTTTTCCGTCACTGGGGAAACAAATTTAGATATTTTAAAATATTCCCAGTAGTGAAAAATACAGCCATTAAGCAGAAACTAAATGGGCACCGACCAGCTGCATTTGTTGGGTTATCTTCTTCTATAAAACGCATTTAAATCATGCAACTACTGATTATAGCAAGTATTCAAAGATATATCTTTTTAAGTCAAAAACCAAAATTACAATAAACAATATGATCCTTTTAATCACTGCAGAAAGTTGTTTTGTGCATTTTTACTGTCACCATATGCCAACCTGACTGCGTGTTCTGCAGGGTCAAAAAGTTAATCAAAGCAATGCTCACTACTGAACACCAGGGGGTGCTGAAGTCCTACAGAAGACTAGTTAATGGAGACTTTCTTCCTCTCTGCTGTCACTGTTAAGTGTAAAAGCATCATTGGTTCTTGTCGGTTCTCTTGCTCCATCTCATAATAAGCCCATTATTCCTCTGGCTGAGTACCCAGGATTACACAAGTATTTTGCTCGTCAGAGAATGATGAATTGATTTCCTATAAACAGCCCTGTTTCTTCAATATTCAAATTGCTGTTTGCTACTTCGCCACAGAAAAAGGTTTCTGCTGCAGCGGATGGCATCTTCCTGTAATATTTCCTCTCATCACAGCTCTCTGTACTGTCAATGACATCAGCGTCGGGTTCAGAGGAAACAAAGAGGCTGGGTGATGCAGACATGTGACCTCATCAGTCAAACCATGGCACTTTATTCTCTTCACACAGTGCATTTCCTTAAAACACAATATATATATATATATATATATATAATTTAATAACAATATAAAACTCCATTTGTGTATATAAATTATGCATTCAGTACAGCAGCTCTTATATATTCTACTAAGCTTTGGTACAGTGGAACATTTATCTCTGTGAGCGAGGCTATGTTGTGAGTGTGGGAACAGCGAACCCACACCGTCAGGAGGAAAGAGCGTGAAGGTAAGGGAGTGCGAAAAAATGCATTTGCATTGAAAAAAAGAAAAAGGGGGGAAAAAAAAAGAAAACAGTGTGCCTGCGTGTGACTTGACACAGGAACCAAGGTATTGTCACACCATCAATACTGCATGTTCCAAGCAGGTGCTCTGAGGTTGGTGCAGCTACTGTGATGAGGAGGTGGGGGAACCACGCAGCAATACCCCACGTCTCCAACTCCCCCAGGCCCAGCTTTGCTTTGAGGAAAGGGCACCGAAGTGCCTCCCTGCAGGGGGGCAAGACGCGCAACGTTAGGGCAGATCATTTTTACATGTTGTGTTAGAACAAATGGATGAGTCAGTGGGGGCGAGACAGGAAGTTACCTGAACCATGCTACACTGGTGGGAGGCAACTGGTGTGTATGTGCCTAGCACAGGCTGAGGCTGGGTGTGGGAAGACTGCTGCACCCTCACAGCAGGGGGGTAACCTGCTGCACACAGACGCACCACTGGGATTATTAGGAGCTGATTTCATCACAGAGATAAATAAAAACAGTGGGCAACACAAATGTTTTGACATTTTTCTTAACACATTGTGAGTTGGGCTGGGCTATTGTCATATCACTGAGTCTTTTATGATTATTACATATACATTTTTAAATGTATTAAAAAGTTTAGCAGCAGTTACTGCCATTCGTGCTGAAATTAAAAAAAAACCATACTGATTATTAGTCACATTATTTGAGTGATAGGTTTCAATTACTTATGAAGAATATTTTTGCTGTATTCCTCTTCATAAAGTGACAAGTTTTGTCTATTTATAATGAGATTTGGACATTATTGCATATTTAAATTTACTTGATTGTATTCTGTCTGTGTAATTACTTTTACCTTCACTCAATATGTTTTGTCTTTTTTGTGACTTCACTGACCAAAAATAAGCTACTTTTTTTCCTAATAAGTTAATATTAGACGACTAACTTTATCCTATAGTCAGCTACTTAAAGTATCCTGCATGTAGTTTGCCAACTACATTTTTAAGGTAATAACCTTTAAGTAACAAATTATCTTAAAAATAGTGATAGTTTTTTTTTTTTGTTGTTGCTTTGTCAAGTTTATTTGTGTTATTTTTTTTTTGGGACAGAAGGTATTTTCAAGCAGTCGAATCTGGTTCGTTTGTAAGTGTAGTGGCCTTCTTTCAGCAAGCTGACAAGCAGTGTGCAACAAGCTAGTTAGTTGTAATAATCAGACAAAACTCTGGTCACTCGTAGTTTCTTTAGCATTTCATTATAAGGACTGTGATGCTTTAAAACATAAGACCTTCACCTTCGTAACTTCATAAGATCTCCTGCTTTATATTTCCTTCAAACACCAAATTAACACTGAATTAAGAAAAAAAAATGCTGGTAAAGTATTTAACCAGCAGGGATCAGGAGGTCGAACCGTGTCCTCGCTATGATGAAAAGAAACAGCAGGAAAAGAGACCGGTTCACTGTGAGACCCTCAGACTACATCTCTGACAGTGTAACGGCCCCCTCCTCTACTGTTGCAGTTTGCTCTTCTTCCACCAAAAAAAAAAAAAAAAATCAGACAAGAAAGAAAGAGGAAGTACCTGCTGGTTGTGCTGCTGAGCTGCGGACATGTTGGGAGGGCGAAGCGGGCCTGAATCCAGGCTGGGCTGAGGTAGGGTAAACGTACACAGGCACCTATTGGGTGACATCATTGCTGCTGAATATATACACTTCCAAGTCTAAAGAGAAATATACAAGGCAGAAAAAGGTGTTTGCCTTTACCTGTGGTGAGGGCTGGCAGAAGCTGGGCAGGTTAGGAGGGGCAGGAGCTGCATAGATGTAACCCTGACTGGGAGGGTAGATGGGAGCGGCGTCTCCTGTCGACGGGCAGCTCACTGTCACATGAGCAAACTGTGAGGAGAGATCTTCAACCTGTCAAGTCCAGAGAAAGGAGGTCAGTACACACAGACACACACAGACACGCACAGCGGGCCACTCAGTGATACATACTGTTGAGTATGGCTGTGAGGGAGTGACAGGTAACATCTGGGGAGCTGAGTAAGAGACAGACGAGTACTGAACCACCTGAGAGACGGATGGAGACACAGATAAATATGAGCGTGTCAGTGTGATCGTGTCTGGCATGTGTGACTTCAGTCGTTTTCCCGCATACGACAACAAAAATGGTTTCTCTACCCCATTTTCCCATCCTGATGTCTAGGTTCCATTTACAAAACCAGCCTGTAGCAATCTTTTTAATAAATTCATGGAAAACTGCAGTTTTTAATATTTTAAACTGAAGGTCAGGGTCAAAGAACTTTGGAAGGTTGAGACTGGGAGGGGAAAAAGTGTGTTTGTGTGCACTGAAAAAACACAATCCGAGTAATTTTGGTTTAGTTTCTAGTGCAGAAATAAATTACAACACAATGTGGAAGCTTTTAAGTAAATACCGTCTTAATATTGATGAAAATGTACGAATTATAAATTAAATAATCAGCCAGTGGAACAAGACACTTTACCCATTTTATACCTTATAATATGGGAGAAATGTCTTTCTGACATAGCTGGGTTTTCCAGTAAAAACCCAGCTGTGTCATAATGTTTTTTATTGGAAAAAACATTATGGGTTTTTTCCAATAAAAACCCATGATGCCTTGTTCTTCTCAAAACATTATGGGAAAAATGTCTTGTTCCACTGGCAGATTATTTAGCATATAACTAGTCCTTTTCCATCAATATTAAGGAATTATTGACCTAAAAGAAACTCGCATATAATGCTGAAAAGTTACTTGTTTATTTTTTTGTCTCATTTCAGATGTACTAAGATATTTGCAGTGGAAACTAGACCAATAATACTTGTAAGAGTTCATGTTTTTGCAGTGTGTCATGTATGATGTCAGTGTTTTCCAGGCGTACGAGTCAGAGAAATAGTTGCAAAACGTTTCTAGGTCATATTTCCTACCTTAATATGCAGTTTCCATTTATAAAACCAGCCTGCTCTAGAAATCTTTTTAATAAATTCATGGAGAACTTTAGTATTTCGTAGGTTGGGTCTGGAACAAAGTGTGTGGAAGTAAAGTCCAGTAAAGTGTGTCACCTGCTGCTGAGGCGGCAGAGTCTGGCTACTGATTGGTTGCTGACTATCTGGAGGGTTGTACACAGCTGGGCTTCCGTCAGGGTTCAGGAAAGGTTGCCCTGTGAGGTTAAAGGTTGAATATGAGGAACGTGAACTTGCTGTTGACAGAACGATGCGATGTGTGTGTGTGTGTGTGTGTGTGTGTGTGTGTCATGTACCAGTAAGAGGGTTCACTAGTATGCTCCCTGGTGGAATGCCGTTCTCCGCGACGTAGGTGTGAACCGGCTCCTCGATGATGGGAGGAGGCGGAGATGGGTGCGCACAAGGGGGTGGCAGTCTGTAAAGTGAGATGGAGCCTGACGGAGACGAAGAGAAGAATGCAAGATGAACAGCAGATTTCTCACAATTATTAAAAAAAAGAGAAGAAGTTGTGCTAAAAACAACCTCTTCCGCAGCCATGACGTTTTTTTTTTTTCCCCCCTTCTCCAGAATATGTGAGGAAGACTGGAGGTGTTGCGTGAAAATTTACAGCTCTGGTGTGAAGATTTGTAGATTGGAGTTTAATTTTCACACCAGAACTTCGACTTTTTGTTAATTAGACACTGCTGAATAAAAGCTGATAATTTATAAACAGCGAGCCCCGCTCGGGCACACGTGACGGTGATGAAGCCTGCGCCTCTATTTCCGTGTGCACAGGTGTGGAAGAGTGAAGCCCCCTCACCTCTGATGACTGAGTTTACACCTCAGTGAGACGAGCGATAACTGCTGAAAAGTTACTAAGCGATTTTTTTTTTTTCTTCTTCTTCTCCGAAACTTGAAATAAAAACGCACCTGATCGTGTGTCCCAGCTCTGACCGGAAGGCTGGTGGGCTTTCATCGCTTGACTCGTCCACTGGAAGGACGAGTCTGAATCTGTGCTGCTCCAAGGTGGGGGGTCGTTGCTATAGCAATAGTCGGTCTCGATGCTGCTCTGCTTGCTGCTGCCCGTCCAGCTGGAGCTCGAGTTGGCACGGCTTTTCCTGTCAGGCAGTCATGAGACATTCTCATCAAAACCGATCAGATCTTGGATTATTTGGATTTCTTGGAAGTAATGGAAGTATTACTAATAATAAAAAAAACATGTCATTTATATTACGAGTTGAGGCAAAGTTACAATGTGACTTTGCCTCAACTCTCAGCTGAGAGAGCAGCTACGGTAAAACAAATTGGAACATTTTAACAGAAAATATGTTTATGGAGACATTTGAGCCTCTTTTACGGATGTATTTCTAAGACAGCAGTCGAGAGATTTACAAAAAGCTGCAAAAATTTTAAAAACCAGGATATTACATAAAATAAAAACATGAGCAATTTTTTTTGTTTTCTAATCAGCCTTCCTGTTATCAGCTGAAAATCTTGCTCTCTTTCTCGTTCTCAAACCCCCACATGCATGTCTGGACATGTAGAAAACACAGTTTCTTTTTAGATGCTTTATTAAATCTCTATAAATCCTCTGGCTTCACTTTGTAGCACCTCACTGGTCCTGAAAATTGCTAACCTCAGTCCATTCATGTGATCTGAAAGGAGCATGATGAGAACATATTCACCTAAGACGGTTTTCAGACCACCTTCAGAGGAGTTTGAAGAAAATCTCCTCTCAGTGCAACACTCGTATCTGCACAGTCTGTCCAACAGCACATTTAAGAACCACCTGCTGACATATTACTCCTCATAGCAGCATTGCAGAAATGTCTCCTAGTAAAAAATCGTCCGTGAGCGATTTCTATTTTTAACAGAAACGATCTTCAAAAGAGAAAAAGAAATAGCAATATTGGAAAAATAATGACCACCTTTTATTAACGTTTCATTTTAAAAATTACTTTAAAAATTACTTTCAAACTGAAGTTTTTTAAAAGTTACTTTAAAAAACTTCAAACTTTCCAAATGGTGTTTGGACAGGTTGCAGTAGCTTTGGTAATTAGGTCCAAGTCTAATCTTTAGCTGATCTGTCAGGTGGGAATCTTGAATCTTGACCTTTAGACATGTCTACTCCTGATCAACTGGAACCAATATCAATACCAGGTCTAAACTGGGACCACAGGAGCCTCCTTTACACAGCAAGAACTTTTCCTGCGAGGAGTCTCACTTGCTGATTGGAAAAAGATTTGATTTTTGCGTTTCCAGCCAGCCAGTAACCGGTCAGGGCTAATCGAGCTGAAAATGGTCCGATTCCAGTCAGCAGTCTGTTTCCCTGTGAATCTCTGCCTACATGTAGCATGTAATAAAGGGATCAGGCCATCATCCATTAACTCACCAACGTTTTAAAGACTTAATGTACTTCCAGGAATCTTCGACACTGACACACACAAAGGAATAAAACAAGATCTAGCTCTTGCTGCAGATTCTGAAAAGCCCTGCGCCAGCCATGCTGACCAGATTAAGATGATAAATGGCTGCATGTTTGCAGCGAGCGCTTTACCTGAAGAGCTGTCTTTTCCTCTGGGTCTCCACGTATGAATTGTACTCCTCCACGTCCCTGCACGCACACAGGCGTATATTAATGTCCTCATCTAAATATAATATGCTGAAAGTTACATGGAAAATATACACCTCAGGCAAGGTTACCTGCTTTCTGCATGGCCGCTCTCTTGAGTGCAGAGTGGCTGCAGTGATAAAAAAAAGGAGGAGAAATTAACTCCAGTCCATTCTTTTTCTTTCTTTTTTTTTCTTTTCTTTTTTTTTTGTCGTGTCCCGTTTAGTTCCTCTCGATCTCTTTCTCTCACCTCTTTGTTGAAGATTCGTTCTCGTGCCCTTTGGTACTCTTCTTCTCTCTCCTCCATCGACTTACTTTGCCTCTCGCGTGAAGGGTGGTGGCGACCCTGTTAGGGAGGGGAATGGTGAAAAAGAGGTCAAGGATAGACTGCGATCAATGTCAGCTTTGAAGATAATTTCCTAGAGCAAAGTTAGACCTGGTCGTCCGAATTGTCCCTCTTTAATAGTATCTTCAGAGGGAATGTGTCTTCGGTCTTGTCCTTGTGAACCATGTCTGAGAAGCGCTGCTCCGGTCTAAAGCAGACAAATATTCAAATGTATCAGTTCACACCCATACGCAAGTGGCCACAGGGAAACACACAGATGTTTTTTTTTAGAGCTTACATGCGCGTGTTGCTTGTCCTGTTGATGATGACCGACTTGCCTGTGTGGTCCACATTGTGCTCCATGCCAAAGTAGGCCGCCACCCGATGGACCAGCATGCGGTGGTAGGACGACATTTGAGGGAACTTCTTAAAGGAACTGAGAGAAAGAGGAGGATGGAGATGAACTACGACCTCCAGAGGTGGTTCTGGTGGTGGATGGATTATGGATGTTAGGCCACAATGCCCCAAAAGAGTGATCCATAAGTTGTGCCTAGGTTTGCGTTTTACTTAATTGCATGTTTAGTCAGTGATAACATGGGTTGTTTACAATTTGGTGCTAGATTGAAGGAGAATCGTAGTTTTACTTAAAGATTTGTAGAACCTCTCTACCTGTGCATTAAATAGAGACACCGAAACACACACACGCTACTTCACATGGACTCACCTATTGCTGAAGATGAAATCAGTCATGTCCTGCTCCAGTTTCAGCAGTGTCAGACGGTCTCTGGGGTTGCTGTTGAGGGTGTCCTCAATAAACTGGTCCAGATCTGTGCCGGTAGAGTCGGTGTACTCCACGCTGGACTCTGAGAGACATGGAACAACACAAACTCTTATGTTGCAATAACAAATGCCTGCATTTATTATCACATTTAATTACTTTTCAAATTTATTTGCTTTCCACTTGTCTCTTTGTGAGGCGTCCGTCTCACACACACCTTTAGACAGTGGTGGTTTCTTTGGATCGGGGCTGTTCTCCTGCTCCTCGTCTCTACTGGAGGTCCTCTCGTTGTCATGGCAGCTGGATGGGATGTTTGTGTCTGGAGATACCTGAAACAGAAGAAAATAAAGAGTAATTTGAGCGCCGCGATGAGGCTGCGGACGGGGGCGGAAGGTTATGAGATGTGTACGTCTCCTACCTTGGTTTCTTCAAACGGGGAGGACTCCTCGCTGAACGCCATGCTTCGCACCAACTTTCCTTTGGGCTGAAACACATACACAAGCATTATTACAAATTCATAGGGCTCACTGCAATCGATATCCCAGTAAAAATGAATAATGAGAGGAGGCGCAACTTTAGCTTACCTTGAATTTTTTCTTTGGTATCACCTGGTTACAGTGTTCCTGCGGGCAAGGGAACAATTTATTACCAGGGCCTCGTAAAATGAGCGGTGTTAGGGAGAAAGATGAATCATATCGGCGTTGTTAATTAGCAGGATGTGTATGTTAAATGTCACTCACCTGCTGCTGGAGCTTCTTAATGTCAGTGTGACACTCCCCACCCCCCTTCTGACTGCAGAGGGGTAGACATGGCGACAGGGAGGGGTGGCTTTTTGTGTCACAGGGTTTTGCAAGGACATCTGCACTCTCTACGACCGCCTCCGTCATCCTTCTGAAAAAAACAAAAAAACAAAAAAAAAACACACAAAACCGCAAGCCCTGTTTAGCCAAATAATGACGCATTTGTGCATTTTATTACCATTTAGAGAAATATTTTTGGCTAAATTGTTACCCCGTCCCTACCTGTGTGGAATTGTTTACTGGAGAGCCTTACGAGTGAATGATGGGGTCATATATCCCATGTTCCCACAGGGCAGCAAGAAATGCAATTATCACGTCCGCCTCTGCTCGGCTTCGCTAACGTTTTCTTCTCTGCAGGCCCCCTTCAATGGTCAATGGAAAACAGCCTGAAGAAATCAGAAAACATAAGAGAGAGAGAGAGGGGGGAAAAAAAACTGTCAGCAGTTATTGTATGACAGAATCACCGCCGCACGCCTGTTTCAAACGGTAGCCGGAGCATAAAAGCCCGCCTGCAATCTTGTGTTCGTTTGTGTATGAACCTCTGTCGGCACTTCCAGAAAGCTCTCCTGGCTTGACGGCTAATTGCAGTCTTCCAGCAGTAATTGTTTTACTCTGCGTCTTCAACGCACGCGTACGAACGAGCCTTGTGCTCGGAAGTGAAACCTGCCTCACGCGTGCACGCTATGTTGGTGCGCTTGTGCGTTTTAAACCACGTCCTTGAGCTTTTCTTAGAAACAGCAGCTGCAGAGGAAAGAGAGAGAGTCAGAGCATCATCTGATCCGGCGACGCTGATATTCCCCCGAATGCCGAGCCGAATCCCTGATCCCTGTGGCGAGACAATCGGAGGGGACCAGAGGAAAGACGCACAAGCCACACACAAAGGAGGCGGCATTCCGGCATCTTTTCTAAAGCGGGCGCAGTCTGCTGTAACACGCCGCTCCGGGGGACGATTCGGCCTGCAACACCTGAGAGGGAATAACGAGCTGAGAGGATGCCGAGTCCCACAACATGACTATTTAACAGCTGAACGCAGTTTACTTCCCATTGGCATCTCAGTGCGGCATAAATAAAAAATATCATTGACATTGAAATCTCGGCATGTGGTGGTCTAAAAATTTACATTATAAAAGGGATTGGCTGTAGGACTGTTGCGTAAACATACATTATGTATAATCCAACCTTTTACAATCGAGAAGAAATTCACCGCAGCTGCACCAACTAATCGGCCACACATAGGAATCACATTATTTTTCAGATGGTGATCAGTGGGGTCAAACGTTGAAAAAAAATGATACTTTTCCCACCTGTTCAATAAATATATTAAAATTAAGAATTGCCACCATTTTTGGTCTATAAAGACAGGCAAAACATAAGATATTGACATATAGATTGCTAAATAAATGGGGCTATCTACTCGGATTCAAAACTACCTTCTTGATCAAAGAGCCTGCACACATTTTTCCTCTCTTATTTATTTTGGTTCTGAATTGGATAAAAACCGAACAGATCGAACAAAACCCAAAACTGTTATTGGCTAGATACAATAACTGTATTAAATACAGCCGCATTTAATAAACTCGAATATGCAGTTTAATGAGGATCATTTGTTGCACTGAAAGTATCTTTTGAAAATAACAGCCTTAAACATACTTTTCATTACACCCACATTTCTGTATTAATAATGTTTTTATTGGTCTGATGTAATATCCTGCTCTAGGAAATTAAATGTCGCATTTTTTTTTAGCTGTAAGCAAAAAAATTATAATTAACAGAAATAAAGGCTTGAAAACATCACTCTGTGTAATTTAAATAATACTTAGTGAGTCAAGTTACTAAAATAAACCAAGTTTTCTATAATGCTGTATTATACTGAACATAGGAGGTTATTTCTGACCTGCCAACACAGATGTTTTGTAAGGATAATAAGACATTTAATAATAATAATAATAATAAAAAAAGATTAATGAGTTTTTCACCAGCCATTCAGTTGGAAGCTGATTGGTTCTGATCTCTGTGCATCTTTATTATTAACCAGAAATCAAACCAAAGACCACTAAGATCCCCGTATTTCTGCACCTGACATTTCCCAGTGAACAAGATGCTGACAAAGATTCGCACAGAGACGGAATAATCAGGATTTAACTGGACAGGAGTGTCCAGCTAATCCCAATTCTGACCGATTCTCTTTTTCTACATAAAACAGAAAAGCTGGGGTGTAGGTTCGCTGACAAATACTTTTGAATCCAGCAGAAAATGAACAACATATATATAAAATTTTATTTTTATCTACCTAAAGTAGTATCAATATACATGTTGTTGACTAATGGATTTATAGACCAAACACTGTGGGAATTCTTAGAATTGATGAGTTGACTAAACAGCGAAAATCTGATTTTTTTTTTTTTTCTGAATTAGACCTGATCAGATCAGATTAATCAAAGCAACAAAGCTCCTGCATGCCCCTCTAGCTGGTGAAGTTTCACAGTTAACAAAAGACTAATAAAGATCCAAATCTGGCTTTGTGTGGCGGTCTACTGCAGCCTGTGTAAAGAGGAAATGGTTGAGAGTTGTATAAACAGTCCAGAAGGACATAATAAGGTTGGCGGGCTCCCTAATGTGCTGCTGGCGAGTTCTTGCTGAGCTGTCCATCAGCCAAACACACACCAGCTCCATGAACGCTGCTGCCCTGTGGTCAACCCTGACCCCAGACCTCACAACGCGAGAGGGAGGGGAGGGGTTGAGGAGAATCAACACATCTCCTTTAATTATGACGATCAAAGAGAATCTGGATGTAAACCAGGAGGAGGCATGCTGGGGCTGGATTATGACTGTGAATTTACACCAATAAGAGATGACACGAAGAAAGACAAGAGGAGGAAGGCTATGGAGCAGATGAATTAGATGGGAAAAGATAAAGAGAGATGAGAGAGAGCGTTTTGCAGGGGGTTTTAAAGGTGAAAGATGAATGAAAAGAGGCGATGGAGGAAGGAGGGGAAAAAAGTGAGGAATTGGTGATCGAGAGGCTCGCAGCGACACTCCTGCTTCCAGGCTTTTCAGCCGACGGCAGTGAAGAGGGGATTAGAGCGCAGCCACCGGTTTTTGAGCTGAGCGCTGCAGAAGTGGCCGGCCGCCCGGGGAGAAGGTGTGACACGATCATTAGCGTGTGACGGATGGCGGCGGGAGGCAGGGAGCACCAGTTCCCGCTACATCATCATCCATCTGCTGCTCTCTCCGAAGCCTCTGAAGCCTCGGAGCCACTCGCCCACCGGGAAACCTTTTTTCTCCGGCCAAAAGCTTTCCGGCTCATCTACACACTGACATGCAGGCAGGACGGGGGAAACGTATCCAAGAGATGCTTTAAGCTCCTAAACCTGCTGCAATCCTTTTTGTAATTAAAACCCCTAAAAGAAAAACAAAAATTCACCTATCAATAGCATATCGCTTCTATTGTTTACCACTGTAGCTTGGCTGCTTAGATTTGTCACCCTGAACTCTTGTACTTGTAAATATTTATATCCATATTTGCCGACTGCAGGTTCCTTTATCATCATCCCACTCCATCGCATGAAACGAATAAAACAAGAAATCCTTACCGCCTCGAATCAAAGAGGCTGCTGTTAGTGTTTTCTCTCTAAGGGCCTGGCTGACTCTAAAACAAGATCTTATTTTATTTTTCTCCTCAGCCAGGGAGCTCATTAGGAAACGCTGATTCCAAAACTGTAATTGTGAATTTTGAGGCTAACTCTGACCCATAACGTTTATGGGCTTTCTTCTAATTGGGGGTGCGGGCGGGGGAAGACACGATACATTTTGTGTCATCATTTCAATTTCAGTTTTGCTGGTGTGTGAGTGTGTGTGTGTGTGTGTGTGTGCGCACCTTTTGAATTTTCTGCACACGAGTTTCATTTTCATTTCCTTTTTGCTGCAAACCCACAGCAGAGTAACGCGTTATCTCACACCGCACTTTAAAGACGACTGAAGAGCCAGCAGTAAGTAGGTTGCACATGTTAGATTTAGGTTATACTGTCCTGTCATCAGCACCTGGCCAGCCGCACCAGTCTTATCACGAAGGTGAAGGTGACTTGTGGTTTCCACAGCTGCGTTGCTCTGCAGCTGAACTCAAACCCCAGATAGGGAAAAAACGCAGACCATATACGTAAGCGCAACTCAGCAGGGTGGCAAGAGCTGCCGCTTCTGCTGCTTAGAAGGGGAAGTTCGCAAAAACACCTGAGCTCTGAAAAAAATAAATTCAGAAATATAGACGGCAGTGTCCTAATGTGCAGGATTATTACCGCAAGGTTTGTGCATTTGCACGTCAACAACATAATCAGCCTGTTGCCGCTGCAGTAGGTGGTCACACCGGACAGACGATGGTTAAGACGGTCACAGATGAAAAAGGAATGAGTGAAGAAGAAATAGATTTAATGAACACTGCAGTGGCATCACCAAAGGACAGTGGCAAAACGTTATTATGTGCAATGTTCTTATATTAATGATTATTAATTCAACAGAAAGAAGGTTAAGCATCAATTAGTTGAATATAATATTTATTTATTCGCACAGCAGTTGTTTTCACAGCATGACACTTTCTACTATCTGCTCCCTCCAAACCAGTGTCATAATAAAACTCTCACTACGTGGCCACAGCTTTCAAATCGTCCTCTGCCTCAATGTTTTCGCCAATGCAAAACTCAACAGTAATGATGTCACTTGGATCATTTTCTAACATTGTGCAGCTTTGTTCTGGTAGCCAGAAGGCGTAAATGGGTCACAGATCACAATCTCTCTGCTCAGACATACAAAACTTGCAGCAAAAAAACAAAAAAAGATAGTTTCGTGTTCTTTTTATGTCCTCGTTAGTCCAGCAGATTTTGTGCATACTTCTGTAGAGTTGAACTATTTTAGTGTGTTTCTAACTGAAGGTTTATTTTGTGTGTTAGTTAGTTTTGACAGCCACTATAGTCTTATCTTGATCTTTTCATATTTAACTTTAGCAAGTAAAGGGTTTTTGTGTCTTTTTCGCTATTTGAGATCTCTCCCATCCATAGTTACAACTATGTCTCTGTCTCAGACACATATGATGTTTCTGAATTTTAAGTGTTTGCGCCCCTGGGCCTGTGTCAGTAACCCATGCTCGGCTCATTTACTAGAAGGATGCAGGGGGTCGGCTCACACGAACAGGTGGCACCTCTGCGGCTTCCTGTTGACCCGCATAACCAGACGGATAAGTGCTCGGGAAACGATCTCTCTGGGCTCTGTTTGGGTACGGGTGTGACCAAGACTAAGCTGAGCTGAGCTGAGCTGAGCTGACACACCGGGCTATTTTTACACCGGTCTAGGAGGGAGCGGACCTCCTGCTCCGGGACTTCACAGCGCTGCTGTTCGGGCGGGTGAAGGATGTACAGCTGCTGGGGGCTGGTTTCAACCCACCAACGGAAACACTCATTGATGCAATCAAGCTTTATGTACTCTCACTTGAGCAGGAATAATAATAATAATAATAAATATATATATATATATATATGTATATATAAACGGCAGAGGATTCGGAGTAGGGGACGTCTTTTTCAGGGTATAACAAACCATTCAGCGGAGCCGCTGAATGATACAGACAGACAGCGAGCTGCGGCTGAGCTCCGCTAGCTGGAGTCAGACCTCCAGACTTCCCCCGCCGTCACTTCATAGTTTCAGCTTAAAAAAAATCGTAGCATTACCTCTCCAATTAAAACAACTCGAGAGAAAATAACCAAAGAATCGAAAAGAAAGCGAGCAGCGTCGATGTCATCGCCCCTCTCTCCCCCGCGGAGCGACCGTTAGTCAGCTTCTTCGCGGTGACGATCGACCGTTAGCTTACCGTGAGGTGACGCTCCTCCGCCGGGTTCCTGCCGGTGCAGCCGGTGCCGACCGCCGCTTCTGTACACACCGCGTCTGTTGACTGAAGGGCTCTGTCGCTCCTCCCCAGCCTTTTGCTCGTCTCGGTGTAGGCAGGCAGGAGGAGCAGGGGGAGGAGAAGCAGCAGCAAAAGGAGAAGGAGGAGGAGGAGGAGGAGGACGGGCGACAGCTCTGAACCCCGAGCCACGCGCCCACACACACACACACGCACACGTTAGGAATGCACGAGCTCCTGTCTCTCCACGCGCCCTGAAAGCCAGCTCCTCTCTGCGCATCTATCCACCTGCATTCACCACTTTATTTAACCTTTCAGACCTTTAGTTCACTGCTGATACTCACATACTTACCATTTATCAGTTTTTTTTTCTCTTTATAAATTTGTTTTATTTTGTTACTTTTCGAACAGAAAAAGTGACTTTTTATTTGGATCTAGCAACATAAAGTCGTGTGATTGTTTAGGATAAATGGTTTCTCAATTTTTTAAAATTCAGTCCCATATTAATCAGTTAATAGTTAATTCATTTTACCTGTGTATCTGGAGTTGCTTGTGGCCAATCAATTAATGAAGTACAAGCAGTTAAATAGACAACTCTTTACATCTAGGTTTTCGTCCTCAATATTCCACAGATGCTCCTTACTTCTTATTGAGCAGTTCAAATAATCATTGTAGCTAAAACAGTTAATAAGTGTTAAAAAATACATGTTATTCTTCAACCATGATGTTCTAATGCTGAAATTATTAAACATGAACTTTTCAAAGAACAGCTTAGAGTGGTTTAGATCATTTTTTATGAAACTTGGTCAAATTCAATCTTATCAGTAGTGAGAAATTGTAATTTCGAAAACAAATAGATGTGTACCACAATTAAGGTTTGGTTCTTGGTAAACTTTGTTGCAGGTTATGAATTATCAGCAATATTCCTGTGCTGCTGATAACACAGTTTTATTTATAGCTGGTGAGGACATTGAAATCGCAATGATTATTGTTATTCGATATATCATGCATCTAAAACTTTAAACTATGCCTTTGTAGCTCTGGCTATTAAGTCATCATCCCAGAACCAGAACAGCTGTCTTTTTCTTACAGGTTTTTTTTTTTTTTTTTTTTCATTTTTCCCCAATCAAAACTGACTAGGTTTTCTGTCCTTGCTACATCAAAACAACCCTACAGAGTCTGCACAGGTCAAACACATGAAGTTTGTGGTTGTAATGTGAAGTGACATTTGAAAAAGTTGAAGGGTTGTGGTTACTTACTGCATGTGCAACCAACAGAGCGAGAGAGATGTAATGGTTTTCCTAGATGGCAGTTATTAATTTAGTTGTATGCAAATCATAGAGGCACAAAAATAAATATTCATTCATTCATTCTTGGTAAAATAAATTAAAAAAAAATGTTTTAGCTTGTACCAGGTTGTAACATGATTCAACTCTAAACTCAGGTCTTGAGAAACACACAACAGACAGAGAAATGTTAAGTACACTTCCTGAATGATTTTATCAGTCTCTCACATCACTGCGAACAAATCCGGCCCACTCTTATTTATAACACTTAAAGCATGAGTAAAGGTGAAATTAGTCTGTCAGCTTCCTATTTTTATACACATTAATATTATTACAAATGCTGGAGCCTTTTTTTTTTTCTACAGATATTGGAAATAGATCAACCTTGGAGTGGGGTGGGGGGCGTTCCAGAACCTACTGTGGTCTTAAATCTGTCTATAAAATCCCTGAATCTAATCCATCCATCACTTTAAATAAAAACCAGTCTCACATTTTAACTTCTACTATGATAGAGGCAGTGGTTTATTTATTCTGTGTTATGCTTATGGATTAAGCGAGTAATTGAAAATCTACTGCAACTCAGTGTTGCCGCAACAAAAGCTGCATTTAATTACAGAGACAAGAGCCACACACATACAGCCTATTGTATGACAATAATTACACAGCCTATTATGTCACAGTTTGGTTGTTTTACCTTGATGAATCGCAGACACACGGCTGCCTGCTTGTTTCAGTTCATTCAGAGGCAGGGAAACTGAGAACTGGAGAATCAATGTGTCTATTTGCCCTGTTGGTTCAATTTACAGTTTTATTATGTCTTTGTTTGTATGTAGGGTTTTGTTTTTACTGTCATTGTTATTATAGTTTCCTTGTTTTTAGTGTGTTTCTTGTATCCCTTTTCCTTTACCTTCCCATGAAGCTTTTTAAATTACCCCACGTGCGATTAGCATGTGGCTACACAAGTAAACTTAACTCTTCCCAATGGCTCTTAGGACATTTACTGCATTAGTTTTTCTAAAGCAAGCTATTGTGTTTCATGCAAAGAGTTAGTTGGATAATTTGGCTCAAATGATAATCAATCAAACCTTTTGAACAATGTTTTGCTGTCGAGCTTTAGCCAGTCATGCCGCAGCATTGAATCTGTCCTTCTTGTTTTTCTGCAGTTACAGAGCTCTGGTTAAAATCAGGTTTTCTGCTCACTTTGAGAGATTGTTCCCTTTTAGTGCTCCTATCAGTTCTGAGGTTCCTCAGGGAGTCTGGTCAGGTTCATTATTGTTTAGCCTACTTTTTGGTAACATTATTGGTCTTTGCATTGTATAACGTATGCCATCTGGTACATTTGAAGATTTGCCTCTTTTCGATGTCCCCCCAAAAAACTCGACTATCAAAATGTTTCACATCTTGCTGTGGATCTCGGACACTTCTAAATAAAATAACCTCTATTCTTGATAGAAACCCAAATGATATCACATTTGCTAAAAGGAGGATCTCTGACCTGAGTAGAAATGTTTGATCTACACAACAAACAAGCTATCGTGTGTGGCAGAAAGCTAACCCTACACATCACCCGGAATGCGCTGTCCACACTGTGAATCATGGTGGAGGCAGCATCATGATCTGGGGTTGTCTATCTGCAGCAGGAACAGGAAAGCAAGACAGAGTTGATGGTAAGACAACTGGAGCTTAATACAGGGAAATGCAGAAAGACATGAGAAATACCACTTTCCTGGCCACCAACAGTACTACTTAATAGTTTAAGTCCAGACCTAAATCTGACTGTGAAGTGACAATATTTGAAAGTTAATGTAGAAACAAACAATCTTGGGGGGGGGGGGGTTGGAATGGGAAGGAGAAAGGGAGAAATCAGTCTGTAGACGCATAAAGCTGGTAAAATTGGTGTGAACGACTGTTCTGCAAAATACTGACTCTGAAAGGCTGAACATGCTCCCATGGTTTTTTATCTGTCAAAAATGTTGATATCCACAGTATATTTATCCTTTAACTTGACAAGTCTGCATCAGTTTTGTGTTGAACTGTCACATAAAATCTCAGTAAAACACATTAAAGTTTGTGGTTGCAACATGAGAAAACGCTGAAATGTTTATTGATTGTGAATGCCTTTGCAGGGCACTGTATAAAATATCAGTAGGAAAAAGATATTCCCCCAGTGCACAAAACTAAGTCACAAACTTCATTGCCCCGCAGTGGCAGGAGCCTGGTGTCCTTTTTCAATCTGCTGTGTGCACTTACAGCAGAGCCGTCCTGAATCCAAACCATCCAGTCTACTCTTCCTATGGTTTCACCACATCAGACACAAATAATAAGGTATCCTGTTACCCGGCTGACGTCTTATCAAGCCTCATATCTGTACCGCGGCCAGGTCTCTTTTAGAGAAACTATCATGTGTCCGAATGGATGTTTGCTGCTGCAGCCATCCGTCACAGACGTCCGAACCCAAAGGGGGGCACGGCAGCACCTGCTGGGGTCTCCGGATAAAAATGAGCTTGCAGATCTCGTTGTTTTTCTCGCTTTTTTTTTTTTTTTTACCTCGCAAAGTCTCCGTCCTAGATTTACAGTTAAAGATTGATTATTAGCTTTTAAAACACATGAAGTGCCACAGGGCCAAATCTGGGAGATCTTCAAATCCGATTTAGACACAGAGAATCCCCTGGTAATTAAGCTCGTTTCTGGAGCTTTCCGGTCCTACGGGATGTTTGTTAAATTGCAGAGATGTCAAACGCGGTCCACATCTGGACCGTTTCCTTTTTCTGCTGATTTAGCGCACAACACACGACGACCTTCTCCACGTGCAAAGAAACCCCAGCAGCAAATCGGGAAATCAAAAACAGCAAAATCCCCATTTTAAGAGTGGATTTATCTGCTGATTCTGACACAGGTCCTCTGTTGGGAAAGCAATTAGGACCCAAATGGGACATCAGCTGAAACACACTCATCTGCGCAAAGATGGGAGCACGGAGCCCGGAGACGGCAGACTCATTCACATTTCATTAATTCTACTCTCACGCAGTTCAAAGTCATTCACAGACCCCATTATTCACGGGGAGAAAAAAACGCACACAGGAGAAGCCCAGTGATGAATGTAGTTTGGAGGAGATGAAACGACTTCGCAGCTTCACCCTTTGTCCCAGAATAGAAGATCACCGAACACTTTCTGAAGTTGTTAATATCTACATTGAGTCAGACGCTATGGAAGATTTAGGGAACTGATTATAGCACATAAGCAGACAAATCAACAAATTCTCTCATCCTTCATATGATGCTGATCACCAATGAGAGTTAGCTGAGCCGGAGCGTCTCTGAGTGAATTAACCAACATTTCTCCTGTATGTCTTGATAAAAATAAAAAATAAAAAGTTAAATCCAGTGAAATAGCTGCTATATTAGCATTATTTGAGCAGGCTGTTTCTTAAACTGTGCTGATGTAGCAGAGGGAATATTGGATTCATTCAAGAAGAAACGTCCGGATTTGAAATCCTCCTCTGAGTAGCAACTCACTTTTGCAAAATCTGATCTACTGCTGCTGTTAAATCCTCCAAAAACATTTCCTTCGCTCCATTTCAGCCACTCTGGTTGATTCTCTTCGCAGACTGTCGGGTTGTTGAGAGATTTACTTCTTCTTCCTCATCCTCACAGATGGTCTCTCAGTGTCTTGTATCCTACTGTTTGGATCTGATTGCAGATCTGATGGTAGGAAAAGCGACTGCAAAACAGCTCAGAATCAAACCATTTTCACATAATCTTCTCCCGAAACACTCGGGTCAAGACCGAAGACGTCTGTAGAGTGGAAAGACAACATGAGCTTGAATGAGATTCACACATTATGGTGCGCTCGCGTAAATATACCAACGTTTTACCAAAGACATTTACACATAAACGAGTCTGAGTAGTTTTGTTTTAATCAGAAGAGCACACATTTTACCAGTTGCTGCTAAAATAATATAAAGATATCCATTACTGCAATCATAATTTTGTTATCTGAAACATTTATTTATTGTTATTTTGATTGTGTGTATTGAGTAGACACTGTAGTAGTGACTCAATACGGTTGAGCTGCAGTCGATTTTGAATTATTCACTTGATTCATACCTTTTGTGAAGATTATTATACCTTTTTGCCATTCCTCTCAATATAGAGCCACTCAAAAATATTAATATTAGATAATATTAGTCAGGCTATCTGTAGGCGTAGCTAACCTGTTGTCGGCTGCTTAACACTCGCAGATAGACAACTGTGTTTCAAAACACTATTACTGCACCACTAGATGGTTTCCCTTAGTTTCAACACATGACTGCTTTTTGCATCCATAAATACTTCAAAAAGTAGCTGAGTTCATCTTCCCAGTGTAGGACACTTCTTCCAGCCAGTTGCCAAGCAGTGCACAGCTGGGAAGGAGTTGATCTGCAAACGCTTCATGCAGCCCCTTTTTTGTTATTAAAAGGACTTTAAACTGCAGGGAAATTACAACAGAGCAATTCAGCAGTTGTGAAGCTATAATTTTTTAATATTTTGATATAGCTTTGTTTTGATAATCAGCACATGATTGCTCTGTTTTATCTATATTTATTCACAATCTAATTTATTTGGGTTACCAAAGTCATATCCTTTGAATGGTTAACCTCACACTGCAGGCCAAATCTTAAAAAAAAATCTCTTTTATGGATCACGTCTGCCTCAGCAAACGCCCAACAGAATAGAGTATGAAGTCACCTCCATAACGGCGGACGGTAGCTGTAAACCAATACTGTGTAGGATTTGTTGGAGCCCAGATCTGGGAATGACATCACACCTGAGTTCAGAGCATTCTAGTAGAAACCAGAAGGATTTGCTATTTGTTGTGATGCTAAACAAATATTAGCATTTCAAGCCACTAAGCGTGCATGTTTCTACGTTATGCTTCCAGATATCAAAGGAACATATTCGCCAGTAAAAAAAATCCTTCGGGTTTTTTTTTTTTTTTTTTTTTTTTGAGGAACAAACTATTAGACGTGCAAATGAATTATGTTTACCTTCATCTTTCACAACTCTGTCATCATATCAGGTGTTGAACCTGGGGTTGTTCAACTGATTTTCACAATTGAAATCTCCAATCTCCACTTTAGGGGAAGTTTATGTAGCGTATCTAACTGAAAACAAAAAACGCCTGACTTCCAAAGACAATGCTTCGACATTATTTTAAATCTGATCAACAAAAGTGGAAAATAAAGGAGGACTAATAATAAAGCCTTGGAGGACTCCTCTAAGAATCTTCAAATAGCTAGACATACAGTTTACCTAGCTGCAAAAACACACTGTGTTCTTGTGGATTATATATGCATTTATCAGAGTATCTCTGCCTATTCGATGCCTTTATGTAACTTTGTTATTTAGTGAGAGCAGGATGGATTTATGCCATAAAAACAATGTATGTGTCATGTGTTGAGAAGCTAAACCTAACCGAAACAGCAGTGTTACACATTGATTATGAGCGTGTGTATTTTTCTTAAGAGGTTTCAGTGACCTCCAATTAACAGAACACAGTTTAAGGTTATTTACTTAGTGCATTTCAGCACTTATTCTGCAGATATTTAATAGCAGTTTTGAGTTTGGCTTTACAGCAATTGTGAAATGAAAGGGCAACACATGATGTAGACTTAAAAGTTGGAACCACAAGTTTCAGAAGTGACTGAGCGAGAAGCCTCAGGATGTGCGTCATTTGTAATGTAGCAGACATTTCAGCGTGTCTGCATCACCGTTCCCACTCCTACCCCACCACTACACGCACTCACACACATCTACAGGTCGGTTACGGCACTTCACTGATCATTTTACGTCAACACTCAACACATGGGACAATTTTTTTATTTTTTTTTTGCGTGCGCTCAGACAATTTGTCTGCAGACAGCTGGTGTGAATAAAATTTTAAATTTGTTCCGAGAATTGGCACAACAGCAGCAGCATACACAGGGGAGAGACGCGCACAGCTGCTGTTTGAGTCTTCTCTCAGCGCGGCTGGGATTGTGTGTGTGTGTGTGTGTGTGTGTGTGTGTGTGTGAACATGGGGTCGAGACTCGGCGGCGCTTGAATACGCGTGCACAGAAATATCGCTGTTGTGGCTTTTTAGGGAACACACTCATCAGAGAGAGGGCAGCTGAGTGTGTGTGTGTGTGTGTGTGTGTGTGATACAGTTACATCAGTTCCAGCTCTTCAGCGAGGTGTAGAAATGTCTGTTTAAAGGCCTGACTGGAACAGGGATCAGAGCCGCTATGTCCTTTAGGGAGCCAGCAGTTGGTAAACTTACCATCACTCTGCCTTTAGATCCAAGCAGTATATCTTTTGGGTGTCAGGTTTTTGTCCAAAAAAAAAAGAAGCTATTTTACAGTCTTTTTTTTTTTTTTTAGTAGAGGATGCATTATTAACTACAAAGGCTTTTAAAACGGTTTAATTTCCCCTGGTATAGTTATTGGATAATTTCCTCTCTGGCTGTGCTGAGTCTCAGGTTGGCAGAAAATCTGAAAACAGCAGGAAACATCTATCCTGGCTCTGTCCAAAGGTCACAGAATCAGCGTACCAGGGATGTTTTTTTTTTTTTTTTTTAATCAACACATGCCACATGAATTGTTAAATCAATAAGAAAGAACAGGGGTGACTTTTTCCCTTAGCTGCTGCCTGCCTCGCTTGTTAGCATGTGTGTTGACATGGTTTGCTGTGGATTATGCTAAGCAGTCTGAGGTAGTGGGCATCTGATGCAGCGTTTCGAACCAAACCATAACACTGAGTTCTGGGGCGGTTCTCGCTTACATGGTGCCCTTCAGCGAGCCCTCCAACAAAATTAAACAAGGTTCTGAGGAAGGATTGTATGCAGGGTTTTAGCCACATCTTATACTTCTCAGCAGCAAGGAGGGAACTCCCCACTTAATGTAGATGCATAGAGGCAGTAAAGTGGTTTAATGGCACAATTGCAGCAGCCACATAAGAAATATCACCGACTGAACTTTAAAAGCCGTTTCCCCAAATTTAAAATGTCTTATTTTGCCCAGATTCCAGACATAAGCAGCTTGTTTGTTGTTATTTACAATTACAACCCGGCATGGGAGTATCTGACCACATAATTTTAACCATCCAGACATAGATATGCGCTTTGATCACTGTGGTGTGTACAAGAGATCAAGTGGCAGCTCAGAAAGTGCGGTTTATAAATATTAATAGAGCGCTCATGAATATTCAGAGGGCGGACTGATGAATATTTAAACCGTGATGGAGCGAGTGGCCGAGTGACTAGACAGTCACAGACAAGGACCAGATAAATAGGCCTCCCTCCTCTTCCTCTGCTTCTTCCCGTCAGCAACAGCACAGCCCCCTTCTTTAAAACTACATTAATTCAAATTAGGAATACACAACGTCACCGTTTCATTTTCAAGTGGAGAAGGGCGAAATTAATGTTTGCGATGCACGCCAAGTCTCCATTTTTGACCAGCCGAGCAAAATCTTCTGGATAGATTACAGCCACTGACCATCAGCACGTACAGGGATCAATATTTATAAAATAAATAGTTAGCAGGGTGGAAGGAGAAGGTCAAAGTCTCCACAGATTAATGTCAGAGAGGTGCAGCAAAAAGTGGCAACTTGGGTGAATAAGCCCCATAACTCTACCTCCATGCCGATGGATTATTTGGGGGAGGGTAAGTCCTACTATCACAAATGTAAACCTGTGGAGTTTGCATCTTTACCGCAGCGGCTTTGCTTTTGATGAAACTTGACCGTTGTGGACCGGTGTAAAATAAAAGGACAAACACGTGAAACAGAACTCATGCTGATTTTTAAATACGATGGAGGGTCCGTTATGCTGTGGGCTCCCTTCTCAGGTTCGACACGTAGGGCTTAGGGAAGTCTTTTAAAATCTCAAAACACTTTAAATAAAAGCCGCTTCCCACTCGCCCCCCCGCCCCCCACCCCTCAGGATCGGACTTACTCTGAAAAGGATTGTTAGGAACAGAAGTACAGCTGCCTCTACAGTTATTTAGATCCATTGTAAAGATGTGGTCAAAAACCACTAACTAAACGGTTGCTATGGAGACCTGAAGGTTCAGAGATGCCATTCATTGCTCAAGTTCTCAAACAGTGAGCTTTGCTGATTAGTTTTACTTCTTTTTCTTCCTCACTGTGATTGGTTGCACAATAAAATCCAGCCTTATTTAACAAAGTTCTACGATTTCTTGTAAATATTTCTTGTTTTATAGAGATGAACACACATCTGACTCATTTGCATGGTATGAACTCTTGTCTTTCCCACTTAGAAAAGTGAATATGCACTGCTTTTTTTTTTAATCCAATAATTTTTTCCTAATACCCTTTCCTGAATGCATCGATCCAAGTCATGTAATCCTATCTCTCAGTTATTATGTAAAACACTGCAAGGATAATTCAAAACTTTAGAAATTTAGCATCAGCAATCCGTTTCTACAAGAGGTGTAAACAAAAAGCTAATCATGAATTGAGTCAATTATATGCTACTTTCTCCATGTTCACTTTAAATCCTCAATAACTGACAGTCTGCATGAGGAAAACATTTTTTCCTCTTGAATTATTTTTACTCTTCGTCGTTCACAGAGGCAGCAATCTCGATCAGAGGTTCCTAAACATCTGCATGACCGAAGTGCATATTTTTCAAAATAAATCAACTCATGCAAATTGTAGAAAAGTCAAGAAAGATCCCCAGAAAAAGGTTCACTCTTAAAATAGCACGTTTCCTACATTGAGAACCTTTTCTGCATCACAACAGGGTTCACATTAGCAGCCACTGTTTTCATTGGCGGGCTGAAGGCATATGTCACTGATGTTCTGCTTCATAAACACAGATCTGAGTGACGATTTAAATGTGAAGACACATGAATTATTAATAACTTTTTTTTTTTAATCGCAGGATGAAGGGGTTTTCAAGAAGGACGACCGTCGGCCTCTTTTCAGGAGGTTTCGTACGCGTCGAACCCCGAGTCGCACCTTTTACGGGAGGTGTAAGTGAAACCAACACCAAATCCGCTTTAACACCTGGGGGCAAGTGGGCGATGAATCTAGACGCAGTGCGTCAGCAGGTCGAATTACAAAACTATGAGCACGGTGAGGAATAATATGGGTTCAAAACGTGGGCTGGGCTGAAAACGCGCACTCGGATTGTGCTGGTGGAGAGCTAAAAACACTGTCAGGAGGGGTGCGAGAGAGAGGAAGCACGAGGACTGGTCTTATTTTCTGATCAATGGCGGTGAGTCACCGTGGATCCACTTCGGGTACAGGAGAATGATCCAAGAGGTCCTGTGCCCCGAGGACAGGACCGAAACTTGGGGAGACGTGGGCACCGACAGGCTCGTATAGACACTTTCTGGGGAGAGTGTAAGAGGCCGTGTGTGAGGGTGAGGGAGGTGCACCTGTTAAGTGATAGACCTCAGCAGCAGCAGCACGATGGCTGTGTGGGTTTGTGGTCTATAACGGATGTTTGACAGGCTGATGAGCTCTGGCGCTCGCACACTGCTTCCTCCACACGTTCTCCCTCCTCTGCCTGTCTTCTCATCTCTTCAGGCGGTGGGCGAACGCTCTCTCCCTGCCTCCCTCCCTCCTTCTCTCTCACATCCTAAACACACTGTCTTCCCAGTTCCACTATTTTTTTCCCCCTCCTGCTCCTCCAAATCCATCTCTGCATGTTGTTTTGGCTGATTATGAGTTTGACAGGCCTTCAGAGAGAAGCGGCGAGGGAGGGGAATCAAACAATCTCTTCAATTAGACAGCCCACACAAACGCACGTCTGAACTCTACACCGTCTTCATCAGCTGTCGCAGTTTTCATCTTTCAGTCTCAGACACCTTTGTTCCAGAGCTGAAAACACACTGTTCACAACAAAGGCGAGAGAAAACCATTTAGCTTTGAAGAACAGGAAGCCACGGCGAGCTTTTAAGGTTTATTTGCATTGAGGAGAGGGACTCTCCCTGCTTTCTATGTTTTAATTGACCGGTTTCCCTGAAATTTGCCAAATCGCCACGGTGGTACCTGAAGCAAGGGCATTTCTAAATAATTACGGGTTTAAATATCACATTTAAATTGGTGTTGCTGTGTTAAAGAAGAGGGCGACGGAAAGTCGCTCTGCATTAATTACACCTACTTGTTTGGAAAACTGAAAAAATAAATTCAGTCCGAATTGTGTTGTCAAGACTGATATGAAGCAAAATTATTCATATCCTCCCATTTTTTCACACACACTTGAGTGTGTTTTGTGGAGATATTATGTGATAGACCAGCGGTGATCGATTCCAGGCCTCGAGACACTGTGACTTTTACACACCTGAATCAAATGGCTGATTCAGGTGAGTATGCAGTCAACTTCTCCAGAGTCCTGCTAATGACCTCACTGTTTACTCCACCTCCAGTGTTAAGTGTTCTTTACCAAGTTAAAGTTTATTGGTTTTTGAGAGGGTGAATTTGCATTGTTCTGCTATTATCAATATATTACTTGGAAATGGTTGAGACCTTATCCTACAAACTACTTCTCGGTGCGTCACTCCTAAGAACGGTCATAAGCGGCGTAGTGGAGAGACATTGTGATGATGCGCTGAAGGCGGAGTGCTGGAAAGAACAGGACCTTCTTAAAGAGACAGATATAGACAGAGGCCCAATTTCAAGTTGTTGAATTGAAAAGTCAAATTTCTTTTGAAGTGGAAGCATTATGAGTTTTCCAGGCACATAGTGCCATTTTATTGCAAAATTAAGTAACGGTGTCACCTTTGGTTGTTATGAAAATGTATGTATCCAATACGTACTTAACAGACGTCTTAAAATTGGGCTCTGTCTCTTTAAAGACTCCTGATCTTTCTGAAACTCTGCATTCAGGAGGTCATCACAACGTCGCTCCTCTATTAAACCTTGAGCAACGTTTTACCAGCGTCACCCAGAAAAGTAGCTTGTATATTGGGCAGCGCAGTCCTACCAGGTGTTTGCTAATTGCTGCTGGCTAGTCAGAAGGAGTTGAGTTGGGGAGCAGCTGCAGTTTTCCAAGTAGCTCTGTGCCTTGAAGGCGGCGCTCGGTCCACCCAGCCGTTTCGCGCAGCTGAACGGTTGCCATGGAGATTACAGGATTTCTAAAACATGCATGAAAAAACATCGAGGCAACACTCCAGGTATGTTTTTGATGAGGGAATAACATTAAAACATGATGTAACGCTCAAAAGAGTGAATTTTATACAATATTGATTCTTTAAGTACGATTATGAATGAGATGCTAACCAACATTTTGATGTGTAACGACGGCATTTGGAAAAATGTGACATTTCACTTGTTGATTTTATGCAAGTCAACTTGACTTGATTTATTTATTACATTATGTTATGTAAAGCATTTTTATTACAACTGAAGGTAACATAGTGACTATGATTATGCTCTAAAATGGCACTTTGTGCCTGGAAAACATAATACAGCCCTTTTAAAGCATATGGTTGCACTAGAATTTATTTAGGGAAATAAGAGTGAAGAGAGCTGAATACACATCCATGTGATGCTTTTCAGATGTGTAGTTGCAAATTTTTTTTAAAATCATCCCTTTTTTGTCCACTCTGCAACTACATTATGTTGGTCTATCGCATTAAATCCAGTTAAAATACACTGATGCTTATGACCAAAAATGTGAGAAATATTCAGGGGCATGAATGCCTCTGCCAGAGTGTTGTGGATTTCTCTGAAAGCGGAGACGCGCATGCAGGGCTTTGATGACTAAGTACCAGAGAAACACTCTAAACCCAATGATGCCACCACCGAGGAAGGAAGAGCGTCCAAACAGAGCGATGGAGGAAGTGAGACGGATGACCTCCGGACAGCAAATACCAGATGAGTCAATACTGTAGTAATAGTGAAGGCGCACTGCAGCATACCTGTAGGGGTTTAGACCTGTTGATGCAATCAGCACTGGATTTCTTGAGTTCTCACTCCGCTCCCATCTGTCTCCTCTCCGCTCGGCTGTCAACCTCTCCCATCTTTCCTCCCACAGCTCCTGCTCTGTTCTCCTCCTCCTCCACCTCCTCCTCCCTCCTCATTATGAATGTTGCTGGGAAAAGCAAACATTTCTGCAAAAGCAGCCAGTCGTACCAGATACAGATATCAGCGCTATACCTCAAGGGGTCGTTTACACCATCTCCTCGTGTTATTTTAGTTTTTTTTTTGTTTTGTTTTTTGGTTGTTGTTGTTGCTGTTGTTTTTGTTGCACATCTGCTCTGTGACGCTGCTTCTTGGGTGGTGTTAATTATCGTAAAAACACGCTGAATGCTAATCCGGATCCACTGAAATGGTGTTGAAGAGTTTGTCTCGGCGCTGTAACATGAATAAAAAAACAAACCTGCTGACATTTGGGAGATTTTTTTTTCTCTCTCTCTTCCCTCCCCTCCTCCTGACAGAAGTGACAAACTTTCTGGCTGCATCCCTTCATCAATCTGTCGGTACAAATCCAGATTTCATCTCTCCCTCTGAATCTTTTTGGTCATCCCCCCCATACCGATCTCTCCATCTTTCAGCACTTGCTCTGCTGACCCGGAAGCCTCTGAGCCTGCTCTCGAGGGCATCATGACCATAAAGCCAAGATGTGAGGCTATTTATATTTGTTCCTAATGAGGTGAGATTTCTTTCCGCCATAGCAACTGTCTCTATGGATACCCTGTACTTGGATACCAGTCACCCCCCCACACTCCCTCCCCACCTCCTCACCCCGTTTTAAACGTCTTATTATGGGCTGCTTGTCATAGTCTGATTAATTCCAAGTTGCCGCCTCTGGTTGCGCGGAAAGCGGCTCGACATCAACGCAAGTTCGCAGCTGAGCTCTGGGCAATTTGCAGCATCAGGTTTATCAATATTAAAATCACCAACCTGATGCACAAATCAACACAAGCAACAAGCAGCAGGGAGGAGCAGAGACATCTACAGGTGCTCTGGTGGTTTGATCTGAGGTACACATCCACACACAGAGAGTACACAGTATGACAAATATTCATACTCCCAAAACTTTCTCCTGTTTTGTCACATTGTAAGCAATTTTAAGAGACAGACTAACGCAAAATGGTGCATGTAGGAAAATTATATATGTAATAATATTTAAAAAAAAACATTAAAATTAAGGAAGATTATGGAACAACTAACACAGCTGCCCATTTAGACTGAAAAGTTTGATTACTCTGGACGAGCTGCAGAAATCGACCACAACCAAAATAATCTGCTGACAGGCCAAACGAACCGCAACACACGCGTCTCTACGGAAGAGCAGCAGGGAGAAAACGACACAGGGAGCATGTAAAACAAGATACTCTGGGCAGGTGAGAACAAATGTAAACTTTTCAGCTGACAAGAAAAACTGCACTTGTGGAGGAAAACCAACGCAAGTACAGAAAATATACAAAATATAATCCTCCTCAGTGAAACATGGTGCTGGCAGAATCATGCTGTGGGGTTTATAAGTCGAACATGGTCCGACTTATAAACTGATGGTCGGATATGCTTACCATCCTGGTCTGAGTCTGTATGTCTGTAAGGCCAGTAGAGACACAGGACTGTTGTAAAAAGATATAAAGTATAAAGTATGACTTTGGGAGACTGAATTCAAACACACGGCGCAATTTTTACATCATTTGTGAAGAAAAAACAAAGAAGAAGTAAAGTACAGTACATCCGGGGGGG